>NC_050582.1:51784072-51898398 GCF_011100635.1 Trichosurus vulpecula | reverse complement strand
GAATTTTTTAAAATCTCTTTTACATTTTGCTGATTCTTCTTTTTAAGGAGTTCTTTTTTGAGTGGATTTTTGTGTCTCTTTTACCATTTGGCCAATTCTGTTTTTTAATTCTGTTTTTTTAAGGTGAAATCACACTCATTCCATGACTAAGGGCCAGGTAAGAATTGAGACAAAAGATGGCCCACTTCACCATCCCAAAGTTATCAATCTGGGAGGGGAAGACCATAGTGGTTTCTGGCCTGGACAGAAAACAATTGCTTTTTACATTCATTCTAAACTATCAAACCTAAACAATGAGCTCCAAAGACTTAGGCTGGGCCTATTATTGGCCATTCAATGAAAGCCAGAAACTAGCATTTCTAATACAATATTCAATAATATTGGTGATGATGGGCATCCTTGTTTCCCTCCAGATCTTATTGGGAAGGCTTCTAGCTTATCCCCATTACAAATAATGCTTGCTGATGGCTTTAGGTAGATGCTTCTTATGATTTTAAGGAAAATCCATTTATACCTATGATTTCAAGTGTTTTTTTTTAATAGGAATGAGTGTTGTATTTTTTCAAAAGCTTTTTCTGCGTCTATTGATATAATCATATTTTTAAAATTACTTTTGTTATTGGTATAATCAATTCCTGATATAAACCTCACTTGGTCCCATGTATAATCTTTGTGATATATTGTTGTAGTCTCCTAGCTAGTATTTTACTTAGGATTTTTGCATGCATATTCATTAATGAAATTGGTCTTTCTCTGTTTTTGCTCTTCCTGGTTTAGGTATCAGTACCATATTTGTTTCATAAAATGAGTTTGGTAGGACTCCTTCTTTGCCTACTATTCCAAATAATTTATTAAATATTGGAATTAGTTGATCTTTAACAATATAATTTAAAACAAGACTAAAAAGCAGCCAAATCAGATGAATTACAACCACCAATCTCAGTCCCAGTGAACAGATGATAAAACATACTTTCCTGGGCTTCTGATTGGTTAGAGTTCTGCATAACTAGCCCAGACCCAAACTGACCATGTTGCTCTCTGGTTATCTTCATTAGTTGCCATGGCCCTTGTACCCTTCCCTCCCCCCATTCCTGCCCTACCTCTCTATGTTCTGCTCCTACCTCTAGGAATAGTAACTAGCTCAAAGAACAGTAATGAAATCTTCCTGGAAAGGATAAGTTGACCATTTGCTCTATAGTTCCACTTATGGTTCCTGTGACTTCCCAGACCAAAGTACCCTTCCCAGACCACCACTCTTTTATATATGTTCTCTTATCCTATTAGAATGTAAGTTCTGGGGCAGCTAGGTGGCACAGTGAGTAGAGCACCAGCCCTGGAGTCAGGAGGACCTGAGTTCAAATCTGGCCTCAGACACTTGACATATTTACTATCCATGTGACCTTGGGCAAGTCACTTAACCCCAATTGCTCTGCCTTCCCTCCTGCAAAAAAAATGTAAAAAAAAGAATGTAAGTTCCACGAGGGCAGGGACTATCTTCTTTTTGTATTTGTGTCTTCTACTCTTAGTTCAGCACAAGGCCTATATTAAGTGCTTAATGCAGGGGTTCTTAACTGGGAATCTATGAATCCCAAAGGGTCTGTGGATAGATTTCAGAGGATCTGTGAACATGAATGGGAAAAAAAAATTACATCTTTATTTTCACTAACTTGGTTTTTTTCTTAATTTTATGTATTTTATTTTCTTTAAAATCATTCTTCTGGGAAGTGGTCCCTAGGCTTTGTCAATCTACCCAAGGGATCCAGAATGTGCAAAAAGGTTAAGAACCCATGACTTGATATGTACTTAACTCATTCATTCATTTGTGCTTGATAAAGGAGTAAGAGTTTCATCCTAGAATTGGTACATATGCTATTGGATGTGGTCATTTTGTTGGACAACTTTGTTTAATTGGTATATAGATGTTGTGTTTTTTAAAGACATCAATTTAAAAACTTTAAAAAAGAGGTCATTCCAGGATAACTTTATTTGCTTTTTGACAGAGATACTAGACAAATAGATCAGGGAGATGCTGTAGGCCTAGAATGCCTCCATTTCAGCAAAGCATTTGGCAAAGCCTCTCATCCTAAGGACAAGATGAAGAGATGGGATCAGTGTCAACTAAGAATGCATCAACAGTGACCTGGGCACAAAAACATTAACAGAATGTTAGGGCACATTCAGAGAGATCTGATGTTCAGAAAGGCCTGTCTTGTTCTGACCATGCTTGGAATGTTGTATTTGCATCAATATCATATTTTAAAGACATTGACACACTGGAATGTGTCTGAAGGAGAAATCATAAGATAGAGAACTGGAAGGGAAATTGGTGGCATTCTAGTCTGAGTCTTTCATTTTACAGATGATGATACTGGGGCCTAGAGAGGTTAAGTGACTTGTTCAGTGTCTCAGGTGATCAGGTGATAAGGTGTAGAGGAAGGATTTGAATATAGCCATGGTTCTGAGAAAACCAGGATGATGAAGGATCTTGAGGTCATGCCATGAGGATCAGTTAAGGAAATGACGGTATTGAACATTGAGAAGAGAGAACAGAAAAGATATCTGATAGCTGTCTTTAGGTGTGTATGGGACAGAATTTTCAAATAATAGGAGAAACATCTTTAGGAGAAGCAAAGTGAATTTATTTTACAAACTTGCAAGATTTGGGCACACCTCCATAATGGAGGAGGCGAGGTAAAAGGGAATGCTGCCTTAATTCGAAGATTCCCGCCCACTTCTATCCCTTCTCACCATTGGCTGGGAGACGGGCTTACAATCTAGGCCCGAAAAACTAGACAGAGGACTAGGGGACCAAGGTTGATCCAGTCAGTTCATGTTTTCCCTATCTCAACTGCTGGGCGTGGCGCTTGAAAGTCTAGGAGAAGAAATGAGGAGGGTGGGGGGAAGACCTTCCTGGAGCAGAGAACAAACAGCTCACAGGTAGTCCGCTATCTTCTTATTTGGTGCTAACATCTGAGAGAGGGGGAAAGGGCATGCCCACAGCTCCAGGCCCTGACCTTCCAGAGTCACCACAAGGCCAAATCCCAAGCCTCTCTTACTCCCTCAGACATTCCCTATTTCAGAAATATGAGAAAAGTGTAACCCCTGTATTTTTACCCTGTAAAGTCTTCACAATTTATCCTTCCCATTCAGGTGTTTGAAGGGCTTTCACACAGAGGTCTGTTTGGCCAAAGAGGCCAGGACCAGGAACAGTGGATGGAAGTTGCAGTGGGAAATCAGCCATAAGGCTTAATGTCAGTAAAAACTTTCTAACAAGAGTTCAAAAAATGTGGAATATTTTGTTGCAGAAAGTGGTGGGCTCCCCCACCTTAGAAGTCATCAAGCAGAAGCTGGGTGACCACTTGTCCTTTCTGTCATGAGATGGACCAGATGGCTTCTGAGCTCTCTTCCAACTCTGTGATTCCCTGGTTATGGTCTGCTTTGGGAGATGGTTGGGTTCTTTAAGTGGACCATTGTTAGGGATTTTTTAGAGGGATCACATGATCCTAGGGCAGCTAGGTGGAGGATAGAGTGCTGGGCCTGGAGTCAGGAAGACTCATCTGCCTGAGTTCAAAATGGCCTCAGACACTTGCTAGCTGTGTGACCCTGGGCAAGTCGTTCACCCTTTTGCCTCAGTTTCCTGATCGGTAAAATGAGATGAAGAAGGAAATGGCAAACAACTCCAGTATCTCTGACAGGAAAATCCTAAATGGGGTCACCAAGAGTTGGACGTGACTGAAATGACTGAACAATAAACAGGATCCTAGCTCTAGAGCCATAAGGGACCTCAGAGACCATCTAGTTCAACCCTTTAATTTTATATAGATGAAGAAATTGTGGTTTAGGATATTCTTGCTCATGTACGAGTAGGACTTGGCCTCTGGTATGCCTTCTAACTCTGAGATTATCTGATTCTGTGATTTTGTAGAAGGTATTTCTCCAAGGTCACATGTACAGAAGACTGGGGTTCAAGTTCAACAACTTCCATTACTCCCTGTGTAATCTTGGTCAAATCACTTCTTTTTTTGTGCCTCAGTTTCACCTCTATAAATTGGAGATAGGAATACTTACATCAGCCACTTTGTGGGACTGTAGGGAAGAAAGCACTTTTGGAAACTTTAAAGTTTTGCATGAATTTTCAAAATGTCCAGTTGGGAGTAAATAAGGACCCAGATGTATATTACCTTAGTTGCCCTCTTCTCTGCCACTGTTGTTTTGTTGTTGAACAAATGCTGTTATTTGATCTGCTACCTCCAGATCTGGGGAGTTTGGCTTCTAATTGCCCTTTATTTGTGCATTCAGATAATGGGAAAATGAGTCATTGCAGAGATGTTTTTCTATGTGCTGTCCACTTGAACATTTGTTTGTCAAAAATCAACTGATGAAATTGTCATAGAGGTTTAGGGTGTCCCACATTTGAAAATCTCCTGTAAATCCAAATCAATTGTATCCCCTGGTTTGCCAGCCTGGGAGCATTGCCAGGGAGATTCAGAATGCCAGAAGTATCTATGGCAACCAAGCAGTCTTTTACCCAAGTGACATTTTGATGGAAAATATTAGTTAGCAGGATTGTGAAGTAGGTACAGTTTATCCCCATTTGACCTTTTCTTCCTTTCACAGAGACCTCAGGTTACCTCTTAAGATGTTACCATGGTCCAGAGAACCCCTTCCTACAAGGACACTGGCTCTGGGGTCACGTGGACCCAGATTTATCGGTAGGGAAGGAGGTGGACCCTACCCAGGGTGAGGCAATACTCAACTATATTGCCAGTTTTGCGGCCAATATTCGGAAAACATCATCCATATTTTTATTATGATGATTATTACAAATGGGATCTCCATTTGGCCAGATGGTCTATAGCATGCTGCCAGGACAGTAATACTCATTTCTCCTTTTATATGCCTCCTTTTACTTTGGGAGCTCCATGATCTTATTTATGTGGGCACTCTCTCCAGCAACCTTCTCCTCCTTTGGAATTCTTGTCCATCCTCTCCCTTCTGTCCTTCACAGAGGGTCTGCCCAATGTGGTGGAAGCCTTCCTCTAGGTCTTTTGGCATTCCATGGGTAACGGTGCTGTAGCTAGGCTGTTCACCTGTCGGTTATCCCTTATTCTTTCTGCATAACAATGTCTTTGATCTTGTCTCCTAGGTCACTTTGAGTGCTCAAGTTACCATAAGTGATAGGCTTATGTCTGCTCATGACTACTTTCCTCTTTGCAATGGAACCAGGTTGCTGTCTGCTGAGTCACTGCAGAGAACCAAGTAGATCCCTTTGGTTTTCAGGAAGTGCATTGTTGCTGAGGAATTGATTACCTCCTTGTGGTAAACTGGCCTCCTTACTATCCCAGAACATACCACAGTCATTACTGTCTCTCTGCTTTTGCTCTTACTGTGCCCTGGGCCTCAGGTGCCATCTCCCTCTCTGATCATTCAAATTCCTTATCAGAGCTCTTTTCACCCACTTGCTAAAACCTCTCCCTTTTTGAACTTCTATAGCACTTGTCTATAAGAGAAGCAACACATTAGTCTCAGGTCCCCCAAGCTGTGTAATCCTGGGTAAGTTTCTTAATCTCTCTGAGTCTCAGTTTTCTTATCTGTAAAATGGGGTTAATAATATTTGTACTACCTACCTTTCTTCAAAGTATGATAGAAATGTTATTATTGTTGTTGTTTTTATTTTTTATCAATTAATTTATTTTTTAGTTTTCAACATTCACTTCCATAAGTTTTAAATTTTCTCCGCCTCCCTCCCCTCTCCCCTCCCCAAGACAGCATGCAATCTGATATAGGCTCTACATATACATTCTTATTAAACATATTTTCACATTAGTCATATTGTATAGAAGAATTAGAACGAATGGGAGGAACCATGAGAAAGAAAAAACAAAAAAAAAAAAACAAAAGGAAGCAAAACTAGACAGCAAATAGGATGCTTCAATCTGCATTCAGACTACATGTTTCTTTCTCTGGATGTGGATGGCATTTTCCACCATGAGTTTTTGGAGTTGTTTAGGTCCTTGCATTACTGAGAAGAGAAGTCTATCAAAGTTAGTCATCATACAATGTGGCTGTTACTGTGTACAATGTTCTCCTGGTTCTGCTCACTTCACTCAATATCAGTTCACATAAGTCTTTCCAGGTTTTTCTGAAATCTGCCTGCTTATCATTGCTTATAGCACAATAGTATTCCATTATATTCATATACCACAACTTGTTCAGCCATTCCTCAATTGATGGGCATCCCCTCAATTTCCAGTTCTTGGCCACCTCAAAAAGAGCTGCTATAAATATTTTTGTATGTGTGGGTCCTTTTCCCATTTTTATGGTCTCTTTGGAATACAGCCCTAGAAGTGGTATTGCTGGGTCAAAGGGTATGTACATTTTTATAGCCCTTTGGGCGTAGTTCCAAATTGCTCTCCAGTATTGTTTTTACTTTAACTATTTCCCTCCTAACATTTTTAGGAGAAGGATCAGTACTTTATAACTTTATGTAAGTTGTGGCCCAGAATCATATTGGGGTTAATCCAAAAGTCTCATCTCTCTTTGGTTGGTTATGCTGCCACCAACAATTTTCTTTAGATAAATCTCTAATATAATTTGTGTCTAGGTTTCTGCAGATGGGACTAAAAGATTTCCCCAGATCCTAGAGATAATAAATAGAAAATAATTTATTAAGTACTAGGGTATAAAGCACTGGGAATACAAATGCAGAAAGATAGTTCCCATCCTCAGGGAGTTTCCATTCTTTTTTTATTTAGTCCTTTGGTAAAGGAGAGAGGTGGAAGAAGGTGTGGCTCCCTGACCAGTCTCCCAGAGATTTATGTTATAGTGGGTTCAAAGAATAGTACCAGCTTGAACAAACAATTAAGCAAGATCACAGAAGGGGCATTTCCCTTACAAGGTCCATTGTACATCCCTTAGTATAAACGTTCAAATTAAGGTCATTGAAAAACTGAAATATTCTGATTTGGGGAACCTAAAACCCAAGCTTTGGGTGGACTCCAGACCAGAGTGGCATCTAAGCATTCCCTGAAGCTGTTTGGCTTTTCTGGAGGTCTCTGAGGTCAGCCTGACCTTTATAGTAGGGAATTTATATTCTTTAAAAAAGTTTTTAATTTTATAATTTTTTCTAATTAACAATAATTTTATTTTTTCTTCCTCCCATTTCCTGCCTCTCTCAACAACAGTAAAAAAGAATCCAAAAACCTTTTCATAATGAAACAAAGCAAATTGCCTCATTGATCATGTCAAAAATTGTATGCCTTGTTCTGTATTTGGAGCCCATGACCTATCAGGAGGTAGGGTAGCAAGCTTCATCTTTGGGTTCTTGGAATAATAGTTGGATATTACATAGAGTTTGAGAGGGTTTCTGCGTCGTTATTGGTTATTACATACATTGCTCTCCTGGTTTTGCTCATTTTATTCTTCATCAGTTTATAGAAGTCTTCACAATCTCTGAAACCGTTCATTTTGTTAAGTTACTTTTGAAGTTTAGGGGTGCAGGGACCCCAAAATAGCAACATGCTGGTCCTGCTTGATATGAATTAAACCTAAGCCTTCTTTCAGCCAAAAAACAAGGTTTATTAGGACACCATTCTAGGTGGGGATGATTCTAAAAATCCGCCCTATTGGCCAGACTCTTAAGGAATCTCAGCACCTTAATGGAAACAAGATGGATCTTGTATACAGAAAGACCATGGGAAGGATCTAGGAGTGGCCAAGTGGTCTGTGGTGACTGGAAGAGTGGTCTAGGGAAGATCTTGATGGGAGTGGCCAATAGGTTGGGGTGACTGGGAGGTCAAACTCCAGGGACCTGGACCAAGAGAATGGGGTCTAGATAGGATCAAGGGTGGGAAGTAGCAGGGGTAATCTGAGGTAATAGACTATGGAGGGCTGAGCAACAGAGAATTAGGAGATTGGGTGTTGTGTTTGTCCTTTGTTTTTGAAGAGGACCATGACATCAGGGAAAAGATGACATGACTTGCAGTTGACTGATTTGAGTGAGGGAGGGCTGTGCAAGGTCACCGGCCTCACTTTCTCCTCCAGAGCCATCTGGATCCAGTGACCGGATATTTATCAGGATGACTCCAGATGACCCAGGATGCAATTGGAGACACTGGCCCTTTCAGGCCTTTTCAGGAATTCACTTGGAATGAGGTAACACCCACTCAGTGAATAGGCCTCTTTAAGAAGTGAGTGGATGGCCCCTTTAATTAGAAAAAAAGAAGAAAAAAAATCTACCTGGGAGGGGAAGACCCTCAGGGTTGCTGTTCCAAAGAGAAACAGATTGGGTGTAGGCCATAAAGAAAGGTCAGTTGAGGGGATTATAGCCTCAGGTGAATGCCAGAGACTTGATCACGTGGGAAAATTCAGGGAGAGTTGTGGGGGGAGTTTTCCAGAGCCTGTACCCCATCATTACTATAAGGTACAATAATATTCCATTATATTCATATACCACAATTTTCTCAGCCAGTCTGCAATTGATAGGTACTCCCTTAGCTTCCAGTTCTTTGTTATATAGTGACAAAACTTTCAACATTTTTGTACATAAAGATCATTTTCCTTTCTTTGATTTCTTTTGGGGTTATAGGCTTAGTAGTTATATCACTGAATCAAAAGGTATGCACAGCTTAGTGACTTTTTTGCATGGTTTTAATTTGCTTTCCAGAAGAGCTATGCTGCTATGCTAATTTACACCTCCATCAACAACGGCATCAATGTGCTTGTTTTCTTGTAGCCCCTCCAACATTTGTCATTTTCCTCTTGTCATCTTTGCCAATCTGATGGGCATGAGGCAGTCCCACTGGGTTACTTTAATTTGCATTCCTATAATGATTGGTGGGTTGGAACACTTCATCATATGGTTATAGATAGCTTAGGTTTCTTCCTTTGAAAACTGCCAGTTCATATCCTTTGACCATTTATTTATAGGGGAATGGCTCTTACAAATTTGAATCAGTTCCTTATATATCTTGGATATGGGACCATTATCAGAGACGCTTCCTGCAAAGACTTTCCTTAGTTATTTCCCTTCCAATTTTAGCTGCACTGGTTTGTTTGGGCAGAATCTTTCTGATTTTGATTTTATGTAATTGGAATTGTCCATTTTCTCTTCTACGAGCCTTTCTCATTCTTGTTTGGTTATGAACTCTTCCTCTATCCATAGAAAGGTAATTTGTTCCTTGTTCCTTGCTCCTTTAATTTGCTTATAATACCACCTCTGCATTCTAGTGGGAGAAGAGAGCACAGTAAGGGGTACTGGAATGGCAGGAGGTAGAAGGATATGGCTAGGAGACTGTGGGAAGTCGAATGGAATTCTGAGCCTCTCCCTGCAAGGTAAAACAAGAAGCCTATGGGAGTGGTAGTGGGAGGCATGGGAAAAAAGACTCAGGTCAAACAGAAGTTTCCTGAGCAGTGGGGATATTGGGAGAGTAGGGCCATAGAGAAGGGATTGTTAGGCATTGTGTGGCCTTTGGTAAAATAAGGCAAATGCCTTCTCTACTGGCACTTGAAGTAATAATACATTTGGGGTATAGCACAGCCCACAAAAATGTATAAAAAGCAAAATGACTTATGAGAGTTCATAATCAATGCAGGAAACATACCAAAGATTCCCAATAGCCCAAACAAACAATACAATACTCATCATTTTGAATCCCACTTTTTCCAGGATCTTAAAGTCACAGAATCCTAGAATTATGAGAGTTGGAAGGGACCTCAGTGATCATCTGGGCCAAAAGGCTACTCTACTGGAGACCCCTTGCCACAATCACATGGAGCCATCAACACCTATTCTTTGAATCTGCCCAGTTTGGAATTTATCATCATCACCATCATTACCATCACCACCATCATCATTATCATCATTATTAGTCCTGTCAAAAAAGGAAATTAAGTCAGTCTGGCGGGCCCTGTTCCTGACAAAGCCATGTTTCCTCTTGGTAATCACCACTTCCCTTTCTAGTTATTGTCACCCATCCCCTTAGTGATCCATTCTCAAATTTTCCCAAGAATTGAAGTCAGGTTCATGAGCCTATACTCTTTAGACTCTATTCTCTTTATTTTTATTTATTTTTTTGAAAATTGGGACATTTGCTCTTCTTTAATATTGGAGTGCCTCTCTCATCTCCCTTGATCTTTAAAATACCAGCAATAGTGTCTTAGGGGTCACATCTGCCAGTTCTTTTAGGATGTAAGGATTGTCATTCATCTAGGCCTTCTGACTTGAATTCATTAAGGACAGCTGGGGGACTCTCTTACTATGGCCTTGTTTACCTGGGGTATAAAGTGCCTGTTATTCATTGTTGTACTGTCATTTCCGGTGTCAAGGTCACTCTCCTTTGCAGAGAAAACAGAAAAAGCACAGTAAGAATTTAGCAGATCTTCCTTTCCTCTGTTCTCCTGGCCCTGATCACCACAAGCAAAAGTCTCAACCCTTTTTTATTCTTCCTTTTTCTCCTAATATACCTTAAAAAAAACCACTAGGATAAACTTAGTTTTCCTGATTAGCTTTAGCTCATTCTGAATTTTAGCATTCCTCACATAATTTTTACACCATTGGATCCCACTCTTACAATTATCTTCTGTTACCTGGCCTTGTTTCCATCTTCTGTACAAAAAAAAACCCAAAACCAAAAAAACCCCCAAACAAACCCCAAGTTGATTGATGAGTTCTTTATACAACCACAGTTGTCTCCAGATAAATTTTGTTTTTCCTCCTTGCTGGCATTATTTCCTTTGCATATTCAGAATTTCTTTCCTAACTATCACCCATCCCTCCTGGGCTGACTTCCCTGGAAACATTTTTACTCCATGAGATCCTTCCTTCTCTAAACTCTTTGAAATCTACTTTCTCAAGATTTAGGGTCCATGCCAGACTATGCTCACATTTCCTCTCCTTTTACATCACAAAGTCTAGGGAGTGGTCATTTCCCCTCAAGGGTTCCATCATTTCTACCCCAACAAGCAATTCCTTCCATATTAGTGACAATCTCACCCAGAATTGAATTTCCACTTTAGGGTTCTTCTACCTTTTGGAGGATGTTGTTGTTTAGTCATTTCATGTCTGACTTTCCATGACCCTATTTGGGGTTTTCTTGGAAAAGATACTGGAGTGTTTTTACCATTTCCATCTCTAGCACATTTTACAGATGAAGAGCTGAGGCAAACAGGGTGAAGTGAGTTGCCCAGGGTCATACAGCTAGTAAGTGTCCAAGACCAGATTTGACCTCAGGAAGATGAGTCTTCTTGATTCCAAGCCCAGTGCTCTATCCATTGTGCCACCTAGCTGCCTCTTTGGAGGATGAAATTGTCCCTATTAGTTGCTGTGCTTTTGACAGAGCTCTAGCAGATGTCTGGATAATTGAAGTTCCCCCATCACCCTTATATCATGCCTCTTTGCCAGACTTGTGATCTGTTTCCTCTTACCATGCCTCATCAATACCTCTGAGATTAAATTTATTGCCTTGAGTTAGGATCTCTAGTTCTTGTTTGTTGCCTACACTTTGGCTTTTATCTATAGACACTTGAGGCCATGCATAGGTTTTACTACTGAATCCTTTCTTGGATTTTCGACTACTGTGAATTTGTGGGTGCTATCCTTTTTTTGTGGCTCCTTTCTAAGGTATATACAAGCAATAGTCTTCCTCCTTCATTTTCTTTAGTTTAAAGCCTTTTTGTTAAGATTTACCAAACACCTGGCAAATACATCTTTGCCAGACCTTGGCTACCTTACTCTACCATCTCGGGCCAGAAATCTGTCAACTCTATATTGTAAGCTTCTATCTATCCACAATCTAGATCATGTTCTTTGACACCACCTTCTTAGCCAGCTGTTCATTTCTCAAATTAATTTTTCTCTTCTGCATCTCTTGCCTTCAGTGGAGCCAAAGTGAGAAAAACACAGCGTGTGCCCTTATGGTCTTCAGTTTCTTCCCCAAGACTTAATAATCATTGGCAATACTTTTTAGATCCCTTCTGGAAGTGTCATTTGTGTCCACATGACTCACCCAAAGTGGGTAGTTTGTCATCAGTTTTGATAAACCTTAGGAGAGAATTTCTCTGTTATGTCATGGATACATGTCCCTGGAAGACAATAGAGCTCTCTGCTGTTGTTCCCATGTTGATGAATACCCATCTCAGTACCGCTGAGCAGAGAATTACCAACCACTATTACTTTTCTCTTCTGCCTTTTCTTTTCTCCTACTCTTTATGGATAATTTCTCCCTCAATGGTTCCTGTGGCTGCACTCTATCATTCTTGAGAGGACAAGAAGCTTCCTCCTCAGAACATCCATTTCTTTTTTCTTTAGGATGAGCCTTACTTCTGTCTTTAAATTGTAACTGTAGAGGTGCCCCCTTTCTTATCCTTTCTCCATGTAATACCCTTCCATTTGCTACCATCTTGACAAGCTTTGTTTCTGTTTTCTTTAGGAAACCATCATCATCCTTCCTACCAATCTGGGGTGTGGAGAGACGTTCTCCTGCCTCTTCCTTCCACCTGTTTCTCCAGGAGGGAGATTATCAGCCTATGCATGGATCCCAGATAACAGTTCCTAGACTTGCATATATGAACATTGTATAGGTTATTATGCAATCCCTAGTCTCTAATGGTTGACATTTTCAGCCTTGTCTGTTCAAATTACTTAGTGGGTGTTTATAACTATAAGTACCTGATTAAAACTTTTTACAGCCAACAATTAATTTTAAAAAGTTGAAAACTTTTAATAACCAACTTGTCTCATCCACTAGTCCACTCTGTTAATTTGCTTACTCCTCTATTCCACTTACTTTTCTGACTTGCCTTGCCTTGGTAACTACTTTTTCAGCCTACCTTTTCAAGTCTACTCCCTATTCTTCCCTTATCTCCTTATTCCTTTTATATCCTCCTTAATTGTCCTTGATCTTGTTTCTCTTTCAACTAGGAAGCAGAATCTGGACCAATATCTGGGCTTACAAATTGTTTTCCTTCAATTTTTATTTCAAATTATCTCAAATTTGCCAAATTTCTCTTCTTCACATTCAACTTTTTGCCTACTTCACTAGTCTAAACTCTTCCAAGTCAGCTACATGATTTCCTTTTTCTTCTGTTTGTCTCAAGTCCTTCTCTGTTCAACTTTCTCCCACAGATGTTTCCCAGACTCATAGTGTCACCCTGTGTTTTGCACTTTCATCAGAGGAGAACTGAATTTGGGGATGCCAATAGGGCAGCAACTCTTCCTCCTTGGCATTCTAGTGAATCTTACTTTTCACAGGGATACATATATTCCCTAAAGTCATAGTGACACTTCACTGGATCTTTCCTGGAAGGGAAATACCTTTGGGCTCCCTTTCCATTTGAAGCACACTATCCAAGTAATTCACCAATACCAAGTGCAGGTCCTTTGCTCCTTCATATTGTAGCTTTAATCCCTTAGCACTTCCAGAACCAAGGGCCACATATATGGTTCTCTCATCGTGCCAAGAAGCACATTATGTTGGTAATCTGCCTTTTCTTGATGGAAAGCTGGATCCTACCCCACTTCCCCTTAGGAGGCTAGATTCCAGGAAATCTTCATTCTTTAATTTGAAGGCTAGATTCTAGGAGACTTGAGTTTGGGGCTGCTGGAGAAGGCAGCTCCTAGGAACTCTTCCTACTTGGCCTCCTAGCTCTCCTCTCCCTGGCTGCTCTGTGGTTGAGAGGTTAAGACACTGCTTCTCCACGAATGGGGATAGGAACTCTCTGTTCTGCTCTTAGCTTTCTTTCTTGTATTTTTTCTTTAGAAGAAAGAGAAAAGGGGGGATTCAAAGGGTATATAGGTTCTCCTTTATAGGCCAGTGCAAAGAGGTAGCTGTTCTAAAAATACTCTGTGCCTCCACAGTGAGAACCAACCATTTTGTCTTGGGGGCAAGTCTCCATCCTTTAGGAGGCACCAAAAGTCCATGTCCTTACCCCCCACAAGGAGATGAAATCAAAAGTCCCAAAGGCTGACTACCTTGTATACTCATCACATTATTCAGGGAACTTTACTGATAGAGTCTCTAAATTTATTTCTTTTGGGCTGGATCTGTGAGTTCATCACTGTACAGAACTCTGTTGCTCCCTTTTATGGAAACTCCCTTCACCGATGCAGTGTTGTGCATTATATTTTAGTATTGTGCAAGTTGCTGGGACAAGCAATACTTTTTAATGTGATTTCCTTTTAGGATAGCAGTAGTCATGGGTATTTGCTCTACCAACCCAAAGCTGACTCAGAATATCTGACCTTGACCAGCTGAAACCAGTTTGAGCTGGTTTCCCCACCTTTAGTTAGTTCTCTGTCAGTTGACTGATGGATGTTTCCTTGCTCTCTTTTGTTGTTTTTAGCTCTGTGGCTTGAAATAATAGATATTATTCCAAGGAAATGTGCAAAAGTTGTAGCTGTTAAAGAGCATGCTTCAATGACTATTAGTGATACTGCAGTAGCTAAATCGGGGAAGTCAAGCAATTCAAGGATCAGATAAATCATGTAGGCCCACAATGAAACAGGTTTAATCACATTAAAGTACAAAGGAAAGTGTGGTTGAAAACAAAAAACAATACACACTGTTGTTGCAAAATAGCCTAATTAATCCTCAGAAAATAAGTAAAGATCTTTAGAAGGGTCTTGTTACTCAACGGATTGATTTCTCTGAAGTGCAGTATAGACTTCTTGAGGTCAGAAGAACAGTGAGAAGAGCAGTTGAAAACAACAACAAAACAGCTCTTAACCTTTGCTTTGAAGAGAAAAAGCAATTGTCAAAAATTGAAGTACTAAAGATTGGATAAGTACTGAAGATTGGCATTTTTACTGATGAAATTCACTTTTTATTTAAGGCTGTACCAGAAACATTGATGAAAGAATCCTGTAAGATCTAGGCATCATCAGACTATGAAATAATCACCCAAACAAATGTTTTGGGAATTTTCACTGCCAGTGGATCTGGAAGTCTTGTCCTCATTGAGGGAATGGTCAATTCTGACAGATCTAAGCAGTATTATCTGAATAATTGTTCCAGAATTATAGAAATTCCCAAATGGAGATGGGATACAGTAAGGTGACCTTGCACCATGCCGCACAGCATGAAAGGTTAAGAAATCTATCCAAAAAACCTGGAAAGACTTACATGATATAAAGTGAAATGAGCAGAATCAGGAGAGACCATTGTTAGAAACGTACTTAGTCTAGGAATAAACAATATTCATTGGAAGGCCACGAAGGTTTTAATTATATCTTATATCTATTCCTCCTGAATAAATGGGTATGTCCCCTGAACAGAGTAAGGGGGGTACAAGGGACTCAGACAAATGCCAGTCCTTTTATTGGCTCCTAATTCAAATCTCCTGCCTGGCTCTTCATTGGTCAGATGCAACCCCCTGAATTGGCACCTCCCTCAAACAGCTCCTTAAGCATGAGTACAAGCCTCTAACCTTTAACGGCTCAGAAGCCTGGTCTCTGCTAGATTGTACATCACCTGACTTACATTCTGCTAAAAGCTCGGGGAGGGGGGCAGAGATACTTTCAACTCTGTGGAAACGAAACTGCTTTCACCATTTGTCTCATCATTGTACACATTAACAGCAATATTGCATGATGAAGAACTATGAATCACTTATCACTTAGTTCTTCTCAGTAATACAATGATCTAAGACAATTCCAAAGGACTAATGATGAAAAATGCTATCCACCTCCAGAGAAAGAACTGATGTTGTCTGAATGCAGACTGAAGCATAGTATTTCTCTTTTTTTCTTTCTTTTTCTAGTCTTATCGAAAAAAACGACTAATATGGAAATGTTTTAGATGATCGCACTTGTATAACCTATATCACATTTCTTATCTCAGAGAGGGGAGCAAGGGATAAAATATGGAATTCAAAACTTTAAAAAAAACAAAAAATTTTAAAATTTGTTTTTATATGTAATTGGGGAAAAAATTATTAAATAAAAGAAATCTATCCAAGGGATAGGGATAAATTTTCTTCAGTGGCCTGGAAAATCACCTTGACAACCCCTTTGAAAATCTATGGGTTAATAAAAAAATTATAAAACAGTAATTAGATTAATGCAAATGAAAGCAACTCGGAGATTCTACCTCATACCTATCAAATTGACAAAGATGACAAAAAAGGAAAATGACAAATGTTGGAGGGGACAACAGACATATTAATGCACTGTTGTTAGAACTGTGAACTGGTCCAAGCATTCTGGAAACCAATTTGGAACTACGCCCCCAAAGTTATTAAACTGTACATAACCTTTGACTCAAAAATACCACTATTAGGCCTATATCCCAAAGAGATCAAAGAAAGAAGAAAAAGACCCATATGTAAAAAATATTTATAGCAACAATTTTCATAGTAGAAGCTAAGGGGGGAAAACCATCAATTGGAGAAGGGCTGAACAAAATATGGTATATGAATGTAATAATATATTATTGCATCATAAGAAAATGTGAAATACTTTCAGAGGAAATCGGGAGGAGTCCTGTGAGTAAAGTGAGCAGAACCAGGAGAACAATTTATCTAATAACAACTTGGAAAGACTTTTAAGAATTCTGATCAATGCAATGACCAGCCATGGTTCCAGAGTACTGATAAAGAAGCATACTACCTAGCTCCTGATAGAGATATGATAAACTCAGAACGCAGATTGAAACGTACATTTTTGGATGGCCAATACAGGAATTTTTGCTTGATTGTGCATATTTGTTAGAAGGGTTTGTTTTTCTTTCATTTGAGGGGAGGGAAAGGAGAAGTGAGAAGGAAAGAAGATAAGAAACTGTTAATGAAAATAAAAATTAAAAAACAAAAAAACCCCACCAAGCAAACAAAGAAAACGTATGGCCTGTAATCAAGACTAGATTTGGAAAAAATAGATGATTTATCAAAGATATACTTACTATCCAATACGGTACAAGTATGTTTTCATGATGAAGAATTAAAGGATATGTGTCAAAATTGTATGACTTCAATGCCAAATCATTATTGGAGCCAAAAGAGGTCGTATTGCATATTAAAAGTTTTTTTTTAAAGATATAAAAGAATACAATATATAAAAGATATAAAAGAATACAATAACAAGGTTTATTATAAGTCACTAAATCAAATAATTTTAGTTTGTTCCAGTTAATTTACACACCTTTGCATAGTCTTGGAGAGTTTTGTAGGGCACTGGGTGAAGTGATTTGCCCAGGATCACACAGCTAGTACGTGGGTCAGAGGCGGAACTTGACCCCAGACCTTCCTGGCTCCAAGGCTGGTCTTCTAGCTACTTGCCATGCTCTTCCTTGTTTATAACTTTATGGTAGAATACCAAATGATTGTTTTGGTACATGATCATGTATAGTGTCTTGTCATTTACTTTCATGTATGTGTCAGGCTTATTTTCCTGAAGGGATTATAATTAATTTGAAAGTAAGCACCATGGTCTACATTTCTTTTGTCCCCTGGTCAATGCCTGGCCTATCCTCTTTGAATGAATAAAGAAGGTTGGTCTCCTTTAAGAAAAAAAAAAGCAAATATAAATAAATACTTGCATACACATATGGAAGGTAAACATTGCCATCTTGTGGTCATTTGCTTTTATGGTCGCTATTTTCTCTGGGTTCTGGCCTAGTCCTGAAAAACTCAAATTAGAAAAGAGGTTGGTGATGGGAAGCAAGACCTGTAGGGGTGGGAGCACAGGGGAGGTACTTTCCTCCTTCCCATGGAATCTACACATCACAGTAACATATAAGACTGGAAAAGTCCAAAAGCAAATACCCAGGAGACTGGAGGAAATTGATGGAGTTTGCCCAGAAGGCCAATGGAGAGCCGCAGGGTGGGTATAACAAGGTTGGCAGCTTGTTATGGATGATGAATCAGGCCTGGGAGGCAGCATCAGATAGCTGTATCACTTGCAAAGCCAGTCAGTTAACAAGATACTTGTGAAGCACCTATTGTGTGCCAGGCACTGGGCTAAGTCCTTCAGACACAAAGGCAAAAAAACAGGTCCTGCCCTCAGGGAGCTCACAGTCGGATGGGGGAGACAACATGCAAACAACTATGTATATTCAAAATATAGACAAAGTAAAGCAGAAGGTCATCTCAGGAGGAAGGTGCTGGGAGAAAGAGGAGGGGGTGGACAGAGCAAGAAAGGCCTCCTGCAAAAAGTTGGATTTAAGGAGGCAAGAGAAACAAGAGGGCAAAGGTGAGGAGTGAGGGCATTCCAGGCATGGGGCACAGCCAGTGCAAAGGCATTAAGGGGGCAGATGGAGTGTCCTGTGGGAGGAACAGCAAGGAGGCCCATAAGGCTGGATTGTGAGTTTGTGAAAGGAAATAAAGTGTAAGAAGACTAGGAAGGTAGGAAGGGACTAGACTCTGAAGGGCTTTATATGCCAACAGAGGGTTTTATATTTGATCCTGGGATGGACAGGAAACCATTGGAGTTTACTGAGAGAGAGCCAGAGCGAGAGGGAGAGCAAGAGAGCGAGAAACTGAGAGCAAGAGAGAGAGTATGTGTGTGTGTGTGTGTGTGTGTATGTGTGTGTGGTGTGGGATGGATTTTATGAATCCAAGAATTAAAAACAGAGGCATCTCAAGGTGAAAGTAGAAAGGAAAATTTATTACGATCCCGCGGGAAAGGGCAACCCGGACACCAAAAGGACTGGGGGTCCTCTCAGTGTCAGAGTGCGCTGGACACAGAAAATTGGGGTGTTTATATAGGTCCCTAACCGCAATTCCCCCTCCCAACCTCCTTCCTCTCAGCTTGCAGACGTAAGCTTTGAGGGTACAATCTGGACGTGATAAATCTACCCAGGGACAATGGCAAGGAACAAACAGTATGGTTATTTTTGACAAGCAGGTGACGGACATAACCTTCCCACTATTCTTATCCCATTCTTCAATCAATCTGAAGTGATAAATCTATCTTAATGACAATAACAATGAACAAATGGTTCGGTTATCTGTGACAGGCAGAAGCCAGTTGTTGGTTACTTCATCTTCACATCTGTGGCAATCTAGCCTTTCCCATCACCCTTACATCTGTGACGGATATCCCCAGCACCCTTACACCTTGTCTCCCATCATTCATACCTAACTGATCTTGCAAGTCTACATTGTACCTGGCTTTCCGGCTTTTCATCCATTTTTCTGCTGAGCTGAGGGTCCCTTATCCTGGGGTCAATACACAGGGGGTGAGCATCCTGTTTCCTATCCTTACTTTCAGAGGATTTTATGGTTGCTGACTTATTCACCTCAACCCTTCTTTCTTTCAGGCCTCTCGCCATTAGGTAAATACACAGGATGCGAGCATCCTGTGTCCTGTTCTTAACCTCGGGGGCCTTACGGTCACTAGCTAAGCTTGTGGAGGGGAAAACATCTAAGTAGAGAAATGGCTTTACAGAAAGGAAAATATCTAAGTAGAGAAATGGGACTCACTATCCTACTTATTTCTATTTATTTAATTTGTCCTCTTTTATGAAAGGTCTTCACTTGTTCCACACAACATCATGAGGGACATCAGACAGACCACCTGAGTGTTGAGCCTGGGCCTCTGAAGTATCAAATAATCTAGAGTCAGGCTCCCATTTGGAGCTTTATGGGAGGACACAGACAAGAATGGCCCAGAATAATGGAGTAGTTGCAATCTGCCCTACTGGAGGGAATCCCCACATTGATTTTTTAAAAACAAAGAGCATTAAAAAAAATCTGAACTTAACCAACACCAAATAAGATGAGCACGTATGTGTGTATATGTATATATGTACATATATATACATATACACATATATCAGAACAGAACGATTTCTTCTAAGTAGAGCCTACCTCCTCCATCCCCCACCTTGTTGTTCAGATTAAATGAGATACTATTTGTAAAGTGCTAGCACAGTGCCTGGCACATAGTAGGTGCTTAAGAAACATTTGTTTCCTTCCTTTCCTCCAAATATACAACAAACTCAACATGTTATTGTATCAGGAGGGCAGAGTTTATAATCTCAAAGAGGATCGTAAACATGTCTGAAAGGTTCGGAACCGCCGGATATAAGAAACTCTCAAAGTAGAAGGCAGAAGAATCAAAACATTTATTTAGGCTCCACAGTAACCAACCCATGAACCAGCAGCCCCATTTTGATATGTTGATCAAAATCTTCCAGGCCCAATAAGTATGCCTTGCAAGAGTAACCAGGAGGCTACAGAGAAGCATGATTGCGTAAAGCAAAATCATGCTTCCCCCTCGATGGTAATAAGATTACCCACTGGCCTGAAGTCTTTGTTCAGCTTCCTCCCGTAGGTCAGCTCTGCTACTGGCAGCTCCTGCTTCCGCTGTGTCTGTAACTGACGTAACTGTCGTAACTGCCTCTGTAACTGCCTCTGTAATGGCCTGAAGTCTTTGTTCAGCTTCCTCCCGTAGGTCAGCTCTGCTACTGGCAGCTCCTGCTTCCGCTGTGTCTGTAACTGACGTAACTGTCGTAACTGCCTCTGTAACTGCCTCTGTAATGGCCTGAAGTCTTTGTTCAGCTTCCTCCCGTAGGTCAGCTCTGCTACTGGCAGCTCCTGCTTCCGCTGTGTCTGTAACTGACGTAACTGTCGTAACTGCCTCTGTAACTGCCTCTGGCTCCAACCGGAAAAGGAAGAGAGAGAACTCTTCAAGCTGTCCTCTCCCCTCTTATAGGGTTTTTGACATCATCAAGCTCCGCCCGAATGACCAGGGCTGATTGGTTCCTGAGTTGGCCACTCCCCCTAGGGTAGAGGTTAACACCTCCCCTCAGCCAGCCCCATGACTCATCACACAGGAAGTTCTGGTCCTGCCCCGGAAGAGCAAGCCACAGTGTCCAGAGGCTCAATGAGGTAAGCTGAGTCATTCAAAGAAAACAAAGGCCATTCTGGCTACACTCCACCCCTTGTTATAGGATACATAATCTAATCAGCCATGTATCCTAGAACATACATTGTGATCCAATTACAAAGGAAACTAAAACATATCATTCATTATAAAGCAAAACATATCATTTGGTGACATTCCCAAACATTGGCTAACGATTCAAATGCGATCCACCCCTAGATCCCAGCAAAACAATCTCTTCAATCAATCATCCCCAAAACAATTATCAACAATTCAAATGTCCACCCCTAAATCCTTGTATCCATTACATAGGATCAATAATATCATAACAATAAAACAACACAGCAAGGATAACACAAAATAAGTAAACAGAACACTATCATCATTTCCACCCCCCTTGAACGATTGGGGCTCAAAATCTTGGGGTGAGGGGTGAAGGTCTCATTTCCATAGCTTCTTCATGCTGAAATTGGATGTAGAGATGGCCCTGCCCCCAAAAAGTCCCATTCCAGAGGTCATTTCTTTAACGAGCTGGCAGGAATTCCAAGAATGCTACATGCTTAGGCAGTCACCGGAAAGTGCAGGGTGCTTAAGCCTGAAGGAAACAAAACTAGCAACAAGGTTAGCCAAAACAAAGGACAAAAAGAATAGACAAGTATGGACTATAATTCTTCAAATAAAATCATCTCAAGTTTGGTTGAGATTTCAGTTATGCAAAGATCCAACATCAGAGCCAAACTCAGGTGGGAAATGTTTCTTTTCAAAAGGAACATAATGAGGAAGCCAAGAGGAGCCCACCCTAGATAGAGACTAAGATTGTCCTCTCAGCCTTTCCCCAAATGTACAAGTTTTCATCCGTTAATCACACAAGGTCACCTTCAGTCTGAGTGGCTTGTGGGCTTGCAGGAGCAGTTCTTATTTCCCTATTTCTCGTGTTATCAAGTCCTTTATCTCTGTACATTCTATATAATTCATTGGTTGGAATTCCATCTATCATTTCAAAACCTACTCCTGCTCTCAATAAAGCAGTAAACATTTCTTTCCTTGTTACTCTCCTTTGGCGCCAAGTTTGCTGGTTATTCACCCTTCTCTCTCGAGGAGATCTATCCCCTCCCCAGTCACCTAAGTCATGTAACTGTAAAATCTTATTTATCACTGTTGTAAGACGGCTCCCTACTTCTCCAAGTAATAAATTCAAAATTAGTTGTTTATAAGCAGGGGGAGCTGTCCTAATTATTAAATTCCTATGAGGCAGTTCCATTGAATCATTGTAATATTTGTCTGCAGTTCCTGTCATAATGGCAGTCTTCATTACCTCCTCCTTTAGTCTCATGATACAATCTCTAAGTGAATACCAGGGTCTGTGCTCAGTGGGCCACATAGAATCAGTAGCATATCTCTTATTGCATCCCACAGCGGCTAATGCCAACAGAGTAGTCCTGCTATCACCATCTCCTTGCTGATGATGTTCCCTAAAAGCTTGTTGAACTAGAGGATCATGGCTGATACCTATGAATCTCATGCAGTCTGTCCCATCTACTGATATTCCACTGGCCCCTTGATCACTGAGTCTTACCATCCAAGATATCAATGGTTCTCCTATTCTTTGGCTGAATCTACTCAAAATATCTGTGACCTCTTGCGGTGAGAAATCTTCCTGAATTTCCCTTGTAACTGAATCTTCACCTCGGGTTTCTGTCTTCCTCCTTTGTATGGGTCGAGCCCTTGTCTGATCATTTAACCATCTCCTATTCTCTGTGTGAGGCACATCCTGAACCCCAGTAGTGTTTTGTGCCTCAGCCCCTAACATTGTCTCATTCTCTCCCCACTCACTTCCTCTGCCACCATGGCTAGGACGAAGCAGGCAGTCAGGCTCTTTCTGGGCTGGGTTGAAATGCACTCTGGGCTTTTTTGGTCTCCTGTTGCTCTTAGCCACATTAATAGAAAAGTTCTCATTTGAGTCAGTTTGGTCTCCTGCTATCTGAGATTCCCCTTCTTCCTGTGGTGTAGGAGTGCCTCCATGTCTTTCACTTAATCTCAATCTTTCGTATACTAGCCGGTAGGCTGATAACACTATCCAGCTTTGCCTAGATAGTGATGCCCCTGACTGAATCCCAACTTCTCGTAAACACTTTTCCAAATCCCTAGGATCTCCTCTCCGTAGCCTTGGTTCCCAGTTTTCACAGGGTCCAGCTTTTTTAGCCAATTCTTTTGCTAGGGAGGAATAAAATGGATCCTCCCATCCTGGGATATTCATCTCTTCCTCTGAAATTGTTCTGCTTCTAAATAGAGATCTTATACCTAGCGATCCTGTTCGTGACGCCAAATGTATCAGGAGGGCAGAGTTTATAATCTCAAAGAGGATCATAAACATGTCTGAAAGGTTCGGAACCGCCGGATATAAGAAACTCTCAAAGTAGAAGGCAGAAGAATCAAAACATTTATTTAGGCTCCACAGTAACCAACCCATGAACCAGCAGCCCCATTTTGATATGTTGATCAAAATCTTCCAGGCCCAATAAGTATGCCTTGCAAGAGTAACCAGGAGGCTACAGAGAAGCATGATTGCGTAAAGCAAAATCATGCTTCCCCCTCGATGGTAATAAGATTACCCACTGGCCTGAAGTCTTTGTTCAGCTTCCTCCCGTAGGTCAGCTCTGCTACTGGCAGCTCCTGCTTCCGCTGTGTCTGTAACTGACGTAACTGTCGTAACTGCCTCTGTAACTGCCTCTGTAATGGCCTGAAGTCTTTGTTCAGCTTCCTCCCGTAGGTCAGCTCTGCTACTGGCAGCTCCTGCTTCCGCTGTGTCTGTAACTGACGTAACTGTCGTAACTGCCTCTGTAACTGCCTCTGTAATGGCCTGAAGTCTTTGTTCAGCTTCCTCCCGTAGGTCAGCTCTGCTACTGGCAGCTCCTGCTTCCGCTGTGTCTGTAACTGACGTAACTGTCGTAACTGCCTCTGTAACTGCCTCTGGCTCCAACCGGAAAAGGAAGAGAGAGAACTCTTCAAGCTGTCCTCTCCCCTCTTATAGGGTTTTTGACATCATCAAGCTCCGCCCGAATGACCAGGGCTGATTGGTTCCTGAGTTGGCCACTCCCCCTAGGGTAGAGGTTAACACCTCCCCTCAGCCAGCCCCATGACTCATCACACAGGAAGTTCTGGTCCTGCCCCGGAAGAGCAAGCCACAGTGTCCAGAGGCTCAATGAGGTAAGCTGAGTCATTCAAAGAAAACAAAGGCCATTCTGGCTACAGTTATCCTGCTCATCAGTTTTTTCTAATCACATTCCTTCTTTTCTTCACATTTCAAAAAATGCTCCAATGGTTCTCTTTGCTTCTTTTCCCATTCTTCACTTTGGCAGCCCTATCACTGGATACCCAGTGCCCCCAGCCCCACCCCCAGCCCCCACTGTTGAAGGAACTGCTCCCTTGAAGTACTTTTAACCAAGGGTTTCCCAGCTGCTGATGACAATTGGAGCCTTGTTGGTCACATTGCCCTAGTGATGTGCTAGTGATGCCTTGTAGGCTTGAACCTTGGAAACCGCCCTTTGCCAGAAGGCTTGCCCAGAGGCTCATCTCCATTTTCTAGGTGAGGAAACTGAGTTTTAGAGAGGCAAGTAACTTGCCTAAGGTGGCACTGTCACAGGTGACATCGGAACCTCATAGATCTAGACCGGGGGTTCTTAAGCTTTTTTATGTCCCAGACTTCTTCCTTGGGAAGTCTGTGGACCCCTTTTCAGGATAATGTTTGTAAATGTTTAAAATAAAGTGCATATGATTACAAAGGAAACTGATCATATTGAAATGCAATTATCTGAATTTTAAAAATCCCCAATGGGTTTAGAGACTCTAGTTTAAGAACCTATGATCTAGAGAGGATTCTGGGAAGATGACTGAGTAGGTCAGAAAATTCCAAGCTCTCAAAATTTCCCCCCATAAAAGAGTTAAAATAGCACCTTAGGGCCAATGAAGTGTGGGTGGAGACAAAGAAGAATAGGGGCACAACCGGGGTCTTCCTGGGACAATTTGAGAAGATCAGAAGAAAAATCCCAGGATGAGGTTTGGTTGCTGCGAAGAGTAAACACATCTAGGCTAGGGTCTGCTTTAGCAACAAGTGGCAAGTCCTGGAGTTATTTGGTTTGAGAGGCTGCCTTGGCCCCAGCCACAGGAACATTTCACCCTGGGATAGTGAGGGCACTTGGGCGTTTGAGTCCAGGAAGATTGAGGGAGCCTCTGCTGATGAGGAATGCCAGACCTAGCTGTGCTGCAAAGAGCGGCGGGGGTGAGAGGGAACCAGCTTATGCCCAGTGAGTGCAGAAGTAGTGGGGCAGAAAGCCCCTGGCTGTGGGCACTTACAGGAGGTTGGAGGTTTGGCTTTGGTTTCAGGCTATAGGGGAGAACTGAAGATCTGGGGCAAGAGGCACCATTTCCCATACCCCAGGGCTAGAGGTGATTACAAAAATCAAGCTATTACCACAAAAAATGCACAGGCAAAGGAGAAAGAACCCAACCATAGAAAGCTATTATGGGAATAGAGATGACTGGGGTTCATCTTCAGAAGAGGATATTGAAGTAAGGAAACCCCCAAGAGCAACATCAAATGGTTACGTGCCCAAAAAGAATTTATAGAAGATCTTAAAAAAGACTTCAAAAATCAAATGACAGAGATGGAGGAAAAACTAAAGAAAAAGAAGAATAATCCAAGAAAAACAAGAAGGTTATGAAAGAAAAGTCAGCCAATTAGAAAAAGAGATCCAGAATCTTGAGGAAAGTGACACCTTGAAAATTAGAATTGGGCAAAGTGAAGCCAGTGAAATTATAAGAGATTAAGAAATAATTAAACAAAATATGAATAATAAAAAATAGAAGAAAAAGTGAAACATAAGAAAAACAACAGATTTGGAGAATAGAAAATATAAAAATAATCAGAGTAACTGAAAGTCATGATCAAAAAAAGAATCTTGATACAATAATACAAGAAATAATTAAAGAAAATTGTCCTGAAGCATTAGAATAAGACAGGGAAGTAGAAATAGAAAATATCCACCCATCAATACTTAAAAGAGATCCTATGAAAAAAACTCACAGGAATATCATAGTCAAATTCTGAAACCCTTAGCTCAAGGATAAAATATTTAAAGCATCAAGATTAAAACAATTTAAATGTGATGGTGCCACAATTAGAATTACACAAGACCTAGCAGCAGAGACATTAAAGGACTGCACGTCTTGGAACACATTATATTGAAGAGCAAAAGAAGTGGGGCTCGGCTGAAAATATCGTAACCTGCAAAGTTAAGTATTGTCTTGAATAAAAAAATGTATATTTGATAAACTCTCAGACTTTCAAGACTTTGTTAAAAAAACAAATCCTTAACTTAATAGAAGATTGAACATACAAGAACCAAGAGAAACATAAGGTACATACCAAAGACTGATCATAAGGGATTTATAATGACAGATGGTTTACCTTTTATATATGTAAAATGGATGTCTAAGATTCTTATTAATAATTGGCAAGCTCATAAGAAAGATTGGGGTAAACCTGATTATGATATGAATTAAAAAGTAAAAGCATTTAGGAACAGCAAAAAAGAGTAATTATACAAATGAGGTGCAAGGGGAAGAATGGATATACAGGAATTAAATGGGAGAGGAGGGCTGGTACTTCTGGTAACCTACTTTCACCAAGAATGGGTTTAAGAGGGAATAATATATATTTAGAAGAGTATAAAGGTCTTCTAAATTTAGAAGAAACAAAATGGTAGGGGCATAGGGAGGGAGGAGAGGACAAGGGAGGGATTATTAGAGGGGAGAATGAGGGAATAGGTAAAAGGCGGGTATAGAAGGGTGTTTAGATTTATGGGAGTGGGAGGATAGGGGAGGGATCCTTGGACAGGGGTAGGCAAGTAATAAGAGGGCAAGGTAGTGGGTAGAAGTAAAGTAGAGGAGTCAAGTGGGATAGGAAATGAGATATGCGCAAACATAAAAACGAAGATCAGGAGTAGAGTATGTTTGGGAAAGTATATGTCTATATATGTATGTATATATGTATATGTGTATGTATATATCTATAGCTATAGAGAAATATATCTAAACTTTATTGTAGCCTTCTGGGGAGGGTGGGGGGAGGGAAAAAAGAACAAAGTAAAAGTACAGAGCAGAGAACAAAAGAAAATTCACAAGGAAGCAAAGAAAAGATGGATAATTCTCAACACAATGTGTATTATCTATCATACAGGCTTTCTTGAAATGAAAATTTATTGTTACATATTTTGAATCCTCTCTTATGCTCTGCTATGCACAGGGCATACTTTTTTTCTTTCTTACTTTGTATTTAAGTTTCAATATTTAAGTTTATGATATATTTTGTTTCTTTTCTGTATTCTGTAGTTCTGTTCTGGACCTTGAGTCTAAAATAAAATTAAAAGAAAAAGAAGCTATGATCTAGAGACTGAAGGGCCCTCAGAGGCCCTCTAGTCCAGCCCCCTCATTTTACAGAGGAGGAAATTGAGGTCCAGGGAGGGGAAGGGCCTTACCCAAGGTCACATGGGCATTAGAGGTAAGATATGAACCCAAGTCCTTCCAACTTCAAAGTCAGTGTTGTTTCCACATTTGAACTTAGAACACTGTCGTGACTCTTGGTCTGCTACTCTTGCCATAACCCCACCCTGTCTATCTGAGTAGGGTGTGTGTATGCTTTTTTTTTGAGCAGGGGGATCAGATCATTCCTTAGACCCTAGAGAAGGCTCCATAGGCTAGTACATCCATCCCAAGCTATGGAGGGAGCATGAAGCACATACAGGTGATGGAAGGAGGGATGGGGGCAGGAGGGAAAGCACTACCTTGGGAACACAATCAGGATAGGCACTGTGAGAGGGAGAATCTCTGAAGTCATCTAGAACAGCTGTGTATCCTTCTACTGAGGAGAGGGGGTTTATGAGAACTGTTCAGAATCAGGTAGGTAAGTGCTACCACAAAATACAGAAAGATCATGGGACGGCTAGATGGCATTGTAGTGTAGTATTCCTCCCTGCGCCTGGAGGCAGGAAGACCTGAATTCAAATCCTACCTTAGACCCTCACCAGCAGTGTGACCTTGAAATTGTCTGCCTTAATTTCCTCATCTGTAAAATGGGGATAATAATAGCACCTATCCTCCAGTGTTGTTGTGAGCAACAAATGAAAATATTTGTAAAGGTTTTAGCACAGTGTCTGGCACATAGGAGAAGCTATATAAATGGTAGCTATTATTATCCTTAAGGATCCTGAACTTATTGATTGGTATGGGCTATTATTATTAATAGTAACATTTTTATAGAACTTCAAGGTTTGCAAAGCACTTTATATTCTTTTTCGTGTATAAACTTGCAAATGTTATCTCGTGTGATCTTTGCAGCCATCCTGTGAGGTAGGTACAGCTCTCCCCTTTTTACATATTAGGAAACTGAGGCTCAGAGAAGTAAAGGGATTTGCCCAGGGTCACACAGATAGTAAGGGTCTGAGGCAAGATTCAAACTCAGGTCTTCCTGACTCCAGACTCAGTGCTTTATCCACAGCACAACCTACCAGATTATATGATGAAGTAGCAGAAACTATGTAACACATCACAGATGGCTGCAAAAATTCAGCATCTATAGCATACACCTAGAAAGACACCATCAAGTGGCTAGAAATATACATCAGAAATTTGATATCCTTTATTAACCAACAGATCCCTTTATTACAAATACAAACCCCAAGATATATTTGAGAATTCAGTCAATAAACTCTACTGGAAGTGAAGCATCATTAGAGACAGAACTTTTGCCCACAACTACTCAGGTACAACATTGATACATAAACATTTAAGAGCAATAGTTTTAATAGATGTTTCCATACCCAACACTTACCATCTTCAAACTACATGGAATGAAGCATTTTTAAAATATAGAGACATGTCAGAATGGGAGGTTTTGTAGAGTGCAGACTAGCTTGTCTTTTTGTTGGTGCTCCCTCACAGCGCTTAGCAGGGGCTTTATACACAGTAGACAATTAAACAAAGCCTTTTCCTACCTTTACTCCTTCATTCCCCTTGTAGAAGAAATTAAAACCATGTGGGAGCAGGAAGAAGCCCCAGGCATCTCTGTCCTCCTGGCTGCAACTGGCGGCTGGGTGTCCCAAAGATGCTTTCAGCAAATCCGCAGAAGACGAGCTCATATCCCAATACTCTTACCTCATTTATAAAAAGCAATCATTTCAGCCACCTGTGCAATAGCCCACAAAATATTAAAAGTAAAACAAGAGCAGGGTAGAAATTTGGCCTTGGACACTTTCTATCTGAAGGGATGAGAATGAATAATAATAAGTTTTATTGATTACTGATTCTCTGAATTCATCCCTTCCTTCCTTCCTTCCTTCCTTCCTTCCTTCCTTCCTTCCTTCCTTCCTTCCTTCCTTCCTTCCTTCCTTCCTTCCTTCCTTCCTCTCTCCTTCCCTTCTTCCTCCCTCCCTCCTTCCGTTCTTCTTTCCTTCCTTCCTTCCTTCCTTCCTTCCTTCCTTCCTCCCTTCCTTCCTTCCTCCCTTCCTTCCTTCCTCCCTTCCTTCCTTCCTCCTTCCCTCTCTCCTCCCCCCCTCCCTCTCTCTCTCTGTCTCTCTCTTTCTTTCTTTCTTACTTTCCCATCAGGGCAGCTAAGGTGGCAGAGTGGATAGAGTGTTGTGTCAGGCACTCATCTTCCTGAGTTCAAATCTGGCCTCAAACATTTACCTTGGGCACAAACCCTGTGATCCTGGGCAGGTCTCTTAACCCTGTTTGCCTCACTTTCCTAATCTGTAAAATGAACCGGAGAAGTAAATGGCAACCACTACAGTATCTTTGCCAGGAAAACCCCAATAGGGTCTTCATTAGTCAAATGGTAATAAGAGCACCTGCCTCATAGGGTGCTCGTGAGGATCAATTGGGATAACATATGCTAAGCTCTTGGCAAACCTTAAAGCTATATAAATGCCAGCTACTATTATTATCATCCCTCCACCACTGCAGATCAGCACCTTCTCTGAAATTTGTAATCCTAGAGAGTTGTTTGGGGCATTGAGAAATGAAATGACTTACTTGCCCAGCATCACTGAGTTAGCATGTGAGAGGTGGGATATCTGTTTTTTCTTATTGTGCATTACATTTGTATACCATAATTTGTTCAGCCATTCCCCAATCTATGTGCACTCATTTTGTGTCTAGTTCTTTGTTACCACAAAAAGTTTTCCTATAAATATATACACATACATTTATGCATATATATGTATATACATTTTAAACCTCAAATATATACCTAGTAGTGAGTTCCCTGGCTCAAAGGGTATCAGTAGTGTAGTCACTTTTGTTGCATAATTCAGAATTGTTATCCAGACAGTTGGACACCTCCATCTCTTCCAGTGGTATATTAGTGTGCTCATCTTCCTACTACTCCTCCAACATAACATATTTCCATCTCTTATCATCTTGGCCAGTTTGCAGGGTGTGATATGAAACCTCAGAGTTGTTTTATTTTTCACTTTTCTTATTATTAATGCTTTGGAGCATGTTTATGTGTAGATATTTATGGTTTGAAGTTCTTTTGAAGACTATTTGTTCATATCTTTTGAACCATCCTTTGAAATTACATATTTCTGAGCTCCTCTGCTTTTGACAGAGAGACAAGTGTAGCTGTTGTCCAAATGGTTGAAGTCACCCATGACTATAGTTTTGCAATTTGTTTCCCAAATTCCTTATCTAGTTTCTTCTCCTGTCTAGGTGGTTGGCTTGATGACTATATCAGCCCCATTTCACCCTCTGTGGCTCCTCACCTAGGTACTCTCCACCATGGTTTCTCCCTTGGTTTCTTGGATTTCCTTCCTTGAGTCTATACAGTAACCAGGGCCACACTCAATTTAATCAGAGATGACAAGAACAGAAAACCCTGGGCCACCACAGCCATATCACTAAAAGCTTCAGGGAATCTTTCCTCTTGTCCACTTACCCACTCTAACTGAAATTCTCCTTAGCACTGGGCTACTCAAACTGGTGTGGCTATATGGGGAATTAAATAATGAATCCAGATTTTTAAATAGAGGAAAGAACCTAAGGCAAGTGGGTATTGTGTGGGACGAGTGAAGACCTCTCATAAGGGAACAAATTAGATAAATAGAAATAAGTAGGATAGTGAGTCCCATTTCTCTACTTAGATATTTTCCTTTCTGTAAAGCCATTTCTCTACTTAGATGTTTTCCCCTCCACAAGCTTAGCTAGTGACCGTAAGGCCCCCGAGGTTAAGAACAGGACACAGGATGCTTGCATCCTGTGTATTTACCTAATGGCGAGAGGCCTGAAAGAAAGAAGGGTTGAGGTGAATAAGTCAGCAACCATAAAATCCTCTGAAAGTAAGGATAGGACACAGGATGCTCACCCCCTGTGTACTGACCCCAGGATAAGGGACCCTCAGCTCAGCAGAAAAATGGATGAAAAGCCGGAAAGCCAGGTGCAATGTAGATGTGCAAGACCAGTTAGGTATGAATGATGGGAGACAAGGTGTAAGGGTGCTGGGGATATCCGTCGTAGCCGCAGATGTGAAGATGAGGTAACTAACAACTAATTCCTGCCTGTCACCGATAACCGAACTGTTTGTTCAATCGTCATTGTCATTGTCATTAAGACAGATTTACTACCTTGAGGTTGATAGTAGAATGAAATAAGAATGGTGGGAAGTTCATGTTCGTCACCTGCTTGTCAAAAATAACCATACTGTTTGTTCCTTGCCATTGCCCCTGGGATAGATTTGTTGCGTCCAGATTGTACCCTCAAAGCCTACGTCTGCAAGCTGAGAGGAAGGAGGTTGGGAGGGGGAATTGCGGTTAGGGACCTATATAAACATCCCAATTTTCTTTGTCCAGTGCGCTCTGACACTGAGAGGACCCCCAGTCCTTTCGGTATCTGGGTGGCCCTTTCCCGCGGTATAGTAATAAATTTTCCTTTCTACTTTCACCTTGAGATGCCTCTGTTTTTAATTCTTGGATCCGTAAAATCCATCCCACACAGTATGAATATAAAACAGAAGCATGGCCGTTAGTGTCAAGAGTGCTAAAGGCAGAGGGGTGCTGGAGCCAGTGAATAGGGGGCTGATTGTTAAATTTTCAGTGTGAGCATTTATGCCCTTGGAAATTGAAAACCCTACAAATCAGCACTTGATTTATTGTCTTTTTGATTATCTAGACCTAAGAAAATGATGGAAAATGTTAATAATACAGGTTAAACTTCAGTGTTCTGTCCACATGTTTTATTTTGTTTGTTTTTTTTCCTGGAGAACTAGTTGTTAAACTTTTATCAGCATGCCACTGGCTAAAGGTCACAGTGAACTGTGACTAATGCTAAGGGCAGCAAAAAGTTGTGTGTTTTTTTTAAAACTAGGTTGGGGGCAAGAGGTAGACCAAAGGAGAGACTGGCCTACTTCTTGGAGTGGGAAGGTTGGTAAATAAGGAATGGTGAGAAAGCTAAAGTACTTGATTTTCATTTTGCTTTTGTTTTCTTTGTCAAGGAGAATAATCTTCAGAGTGGGAAGGATAGAACAGAAATGGCCAACACGGAAATGAAACCAAAGGTAAATGAAAAGACGGTGAGAGACCAAGTAGCTGCCCTTGTAACAAACTCCTTGAGGAGGAGGACATATTTATATCACCTCCATTTCCCAATGCACCCCTCACCCCCAGCCATCCCTTATAACAAAGAACAAAAGAGATGGGAGAAAACAGTTCATCAAGAGTTGCCAACACAATAGAAAGGTGTGTCATTTTTATCTGTCGTGTCTCTACGTCTTCAAGGGGCCTAGTCTTTTGGGGCCACACTTGATCATGATAATTTCCCAGCATTCAATTTCGATTGTTTTGTTATTGCTCTCTGGAACACACTATTACATCAATGGCTTTTGAGCTTTTGGAGAGGTCAGAGTGATTACAACATGCTTTGTGGCTTCCTCAAGAACACATCTTGTCAGACTGACCTTGTGTCCTTTTATGACAGGGTCACTAGATTGATAGCTCAGGGGAATGCAGAGGATATAATTTGCCTAGATTCTGGCAATGAGTTTGACAGAGTCTCCTGTGCTGTCCTTGTAGACAAAAGGGAGGAAAGTGGGTCATGATAGTACTTACTAGGTGGATTCTGAACTGGCTGAACTAGAACTGGTTGGCACCATATAGTAGATATTAATGAACTGTTGTCAACTGGAGGGAAGTTTCTAACAGAGTGCCCTAGGACTCTATCCTTGGTCTTGTGTATTTTTATCAATGGCAGTCATTTATCAGTACTGAAACCATAGAAAGTAAGAGGGATAGCTTCAGGCTGTCCCTCGAGATATAGCAGCAGGCTACATGGCCAAGCTTATATAAAGATGAAATGTAACAGGGATAAATATCAAATTGAAAAAAAATCAGCTTCATAAGCACAGGATGGGGGAGGGGAAATGTGGCTGTACAACTATTGGAAAAAAAGCTGGGGTTTCTAGTGGACTGCATGCTTAGAAGTGAGTGAGCCCTGCTCGTATTTTTTAATATTTCGGTAATCCTTGATCTTGGTAATGTGGGCACTCCTTTAGTGCAGGGCTCATCCATTCTTTCATATCCTGTGCACTTCTTGTCAACAGTCTTCCTCTACAGATCCTCCACTAAAGATATAGGCAACATACTGAGGCCTTCCTTTAGGTGTTTTGATGTTTTGTGGGTACTAGTATTTCACTGGGGCTGTTCATCTGTTAGCTCTCCAGCTCTTGACATGATTGGCTCATTTTCATTTCCTTTTTTATAAAATGAATTTATTCTCATCTTTAAAAATTTTTTTTCTTTTCTTTTTGGGCCATTTTTGGTTATCATTATTATTTACTTGGTTTTTATTTTTGGGGTTATTTTTATTTGTTTACATTTTATTTGGTTATTTGGTTTTGATTTTTTCTCATTTGGGGGGCTATTTTTATTTTTGATTATTTGGTTATACACCAAATAAAATAAACATTTCGCTATACAAAGAAGAATGAAAAAAGGAGGTTGTGCACAGAACTGTGAATCTCCATTACATACAGCTTGTTCTTTTTTAAAAAACCAAACATTGATAATAAATTCAGTATGCTGGTTGTAAAGCCTTCCTGATTGGCTGCATTTCTCTCTCAACATCATTCTCTTCTCTGTGCATTTTTAATACTTGATGATCTTATAACTTTTTTTTGTGCATCACTATCAGTCAGCCCCTCTCTCCTCACTGATTTCCCTCTGCTTAAAAATGTAACAACAACCTTTTCCCCCCAACCAAATTCTACTCATTACCAATAAGCATAGTCAACGAAAACCTGTCCATATATGTGCTGTGTCCGAAAACGTGTGTTTCATTTCGCACCTCTAGTCTATCTCCTCTGTCAGGGGGTGGGCAGCACGCTTCATCATTGGGCCTCTGGAAATGTCTTTGCTCATTGTATTGATTGGATTTCGTTAAGTTTTTCCAAGACTTTTTCTTTACAATGTTGTAGTTTAAATTGTTTTCATGTCTGTGCTCCCTTTATAATATGGTATAGTGGGTAGCACACCAGTCTTAGAGCCAAGAAGCCCTGAATTCCAGTTCTATCTTAGACAATGATTAGCTGTGTGACCCTATGCAATTCCCTTCCCCTCCCTGGGCTTCAGTTTCCCCCCTGCAAAATGAGGGAGTAGGAGTAGGTGGCCTCTGAGGGTCCTGCCAGCTTGGTTCTAGGCTCCTAGGTGTAACCTTGGGCAAATCACTTCCCTTCCTGGTGCTTCAGTTTCCTTCTCTGTAGAATGAGGAGAGTGGCCCCTTAGGTGGCCCTCCTTCAGTGTCTTGTAGCTCTAGATCTAGGATCCTGTGATCTTATGACTCTTCACTGGTTCATACGAGTCTTCCCAGGTATCTCTGAAACTATCCTCTTCATCATTTCTTAAGACCCAACACTATTTCGTCCCTTTTCACATGCCACGATTTGGTCCACCATTCCCCACTTGATGGGTATCCCCTTGGTTTCCACTTCTTTGCTACAATAAAAAGAGCTGCTGTAAACACAGGGTGCCCCAAAAGATTTAGTGCAGCTTTAAGTTTTCTTTTAAAGCTTCAAACTGCACTAAGATTTTTGGGACACCCTCCACTTAATGCATACAAATCCTTTATCTCTTTGGAATGTAAGTCTAGAAATAGATTTCTTTTATTTTTATATCACCTACATTTCCCAATGTTTCCCTCCAAGAGAGCCATTCCTTATAAACATAAACATAAAAAAGTAAAACAACAACCACGCCAATGATATAAGCAACACATGAACCAAATCTGACATTCTGTGCAGTGCTGCACATGCACAGACCTCTGCCTCTGCAAAGATCTGGGGGGGCGCACCTCTTTTTCCAGTTGGATGTTTCCTTGTTGGCCTCCTTTATTTCCTTTAGAATTAGAGCCCTGCTACAGTTGCCTGCCTTCATTGCCTCTTGGGTCTCCTGCCTCTGATTCTTTGGCAGCTACAGTATTTGAAGATACTGCATCCCTACACCCACCCAGCAGTGGCACCAAGAGAACATTCTCCTTAATGAGATGGCTTTGGGAGCCAGGGAAGCTCTTGAGATATTTGGAGAGAGCAGTTTCAGGTGCGTGACACGAGCAAAAGCCAGCTTGTAAAGCATTTAGAATAGCTATCTATTACTCTTTAATATTCACAAGGCATTTACTTATATTATGTCATTTGGCCCTCACACCAACACTGTAAGGTACAGATTATCGTTATCCCCATTTTACAGATGAAGATATCAGGGCTGAGAGAGGTGGCTCAGTGGATAAGGCTCCTGGCCTGGAGTCAGGAAGACCTAAGTCCAAATCCAGCCTCAGACACTTAGCTCTGTGACCCTGAACAAGTCACTTAATCTCTTTTTGCCTCAGTTTCTCTATCTGTAAAAATGGGAATAATGATAGCACCCACCTCTCAGGGTTGTTATGAGGATCAAATGAGATAATAATTGTAAAGCACTTAGCATAGTGCCAGGCACATGGTAAGCACTATATATATGTTGTTGTTTTTATTATTATTGTTATGTGACTTGCCCAGGGTGTTCGATTAAGCTAAGTTAGGTTCGGATTCGGATTGGCGCTGGCAATAAGGCACACTCCCCACAGAACATAGTTTTTATTGAAAGACAGGGGAAATACTCTAACAAACACAGTTAACACAACAAAGACAAAGACAAAGACACAGACGACATAGATTCATCACCCCTGGTCACCCCCTGGGGGAACTCCAGCACTTGATCCTCTCAAAGCTGAGGAGATCCCGGTTTACACAGCTCGATCAAGGCCCTGGAAAGGAGGGTGGTCCCAGGCGAAGCATCCTCCCCGTGGGTGAGATCCCAATGAGTCTGTCCCACATGGTGACTTTTATAAGGAGCTGAACAAAAAAAGTTTTTCCCGCCAGAGAGGGGAGACTCACTGCTAACTGTCCCAGATATTCTCTGCCAGAGAGGGTCCCCTTGGGAGGGGAAGATCCTGTCAGTCATTTTGCTTTTTGAGAACTGGCTAGGTCCTCAAAAAGCAGCTTCAGAAATATTTCTTGTCCTTTGTTCAAGAGTGTATTTGATCTTTTCTTTGGGCCTATCAGTCAGAGAGGAATGTCTGAGAGGTGCATTCTCAGAGCGGGGCTTCTCAGTCTCCTAGCCGGAAAGGAAGGTCTGATTCTTTATTCCAAGCTGGAGAGTTTAAAGATCTTGCAGGAGCTGGGGAATGGGGGGGGGGGGAGGAAGAAAAGTCAGGCTTACACTATAATATGGAAGATCTTCTATAATGATTTATCATTCACAGGGTCATGCAGATAGTGTCTGAGACGGTATTCAAAGTCACCTCTTCCTGATTCCAAGCCCAGTGCTCTATCCATTGCCTAAGGCTGAGTGGGAAGAGAGGAAGTAGAGATAAATGTAGCTAACATTTTCAAAGGGCTTAGATGTGAATATTTGATCAGTGCATCTGATTCTTGTGTCTTTTGGACAGGTGGCGTATAGCTGATGGTTCTGATGTTTTTGCTGATGTGCCTAGCAGCTTTCAAAGGGAGCTGAGGTTCACAGATTTAAGGAGGTCATCTAGTCTATATCCCTTCTATCACAGATAAGGAAACTGAGGCCCAGAGAGGTAGAGTCAAGTTAAGTTGCTGAATGTCACATACATAGTAAGTGGAAGATCTGGCCCTCCCATCCAGATCCTCTGACAGTGCATATACAGTGCCACAGTGCCCAGAGCAGTTGGCAACTGGGTGGCAAGTTTGCCTCTGAGCAACTGTCAGTGAATTCAGGGCAACTGGGAGCTGAAATGCACCTAGTAACTAGTGATAGTGCAGTATATGTCAATTCTGAAGTACCACCAACTAGCCAGATCATCCCAGAGGGCTCATCCATCTCTGGGAGGCCACGTGCATCTTGTTTCTTCATTCTTCTTATCCATGGCCTGTGGTTGATTTAGAATGCCACCATTTGGCTACCACCATGTTCCTGTAGCATGGTTTGGAAGGGCGGATAATTAGGGACTTCACATTGCATAATTCAAGTCTTCTTTGGAAAGGAACATAATCGAAAGGTCATATTCTGGGAATTTGTACTCTCAGATTTTATTAAAACCTCTTTGTTGATTTTCCCAGGTAAGCAAATGTCAAAGATAAAATATAAACAGAGGTTAATTTCTTCTTGGATTTTTGATTTGCATCAGGCATGGCCAACACTGTGTTCCTCTTGTATAACCCAATCCTGAAGGATTGTTAGGTTAGCTCATAAAAATGTCTTTTTTGACTTTGACACTGAAATTTTAGTCATTTTTCAAGGGTGTAAGGCAACGGCAACTCTGTGAGTCAATTGACAAGCATTTATTAAGCATCCACTGTGCTAAGTGCTGGGGTACAAAGAAAGGCCAAAGACAGGCCCTGCCCTCAAAGAGCTCATAGTCTATTGAATTTGCTGCTACATTGGCATCTATCCACTAAGCAGCAGAAAGTTTCATATACTTTTTTTAATACTTAATTTCAGTTTATTAACACCATTTAATCTTCGTAAAATAAAGAGCATAAATGTAGAGGTAACCATGATGTGTCAGAACTGATCTGAGAGCCAAAAAGATCTGGTTTCAAGTCCTGCTTCTGAGAGAGACTAGCAGTGTGACCCCAGGCAAGTCAGCAATCTAAGTAACTCTCTAGGGCTGTATGTTACAGATGAGGCACCAGCCTACATTGGTGGAGGGAGTTTTCTCTTTCAGGAGTTCCCTTTTTCAAAAAGTCATAGGCCCAACTCCTGTCTCCTAAAATGTAGAGAACTACTTGGAGTCAATTCCTTATAAAGAAAATAATGAATAGAGAAAGAAAAAAATCAAGTATAAGGGGTCCAGTTTCACATGCTTTTCAGTTGTGACCACAGTTGGGGCTGGGTGTATAATTGGTAGCTGTCCTAGAGAACACCTGGGGTTCTGTAGTAGCAATAGCAACCTTTACCTGGCCCACGTCCTACTTTCTGCAACCGACAGAGGAGTAGTCTTGTCATTACCCAGTGACCCAGAACTAGAACATTGTGTCATTTAGCTGCCAAGGGGAGCTTCCAACCAAATGTTTGTGCCTCAACAGGATACCTGTCAAGGCCTCCCCACCTGGAGGCTTCAGCATCTCCATCCCTCTATTGGGGTGACAAGCCTCCAGACTCTTGTCCATCCATCACTACCCTACTGCTCAGAGCTTTCATGTCTTCTTGTGGCAGCTGGCGCTAGCACTGATTCAGCACTGATCTAGGGCTGTGAAAAAGGAGTGATAGAAAAGTCATTAGATGGTTCTGGCCCCAGCCTATGGCTTCAAAATTTCCTTCATTTGAACTGAAATTTTCTATTACACAGAGTCCACTGTGGCCACATATATTTTAGCAGTCAAATAAAACTGTAAAGAAACTCTTTCGACTGATTGTCTACCAAATTGGAACTTTAGCCTCCTTGGCTTTCTGGGGTTGAGTAAGGATTAGGAAAAATAACAGAGCATCTGGGACTTTGGAGTTTAAAGAGGAAGGCAACGGTAGCTGGGGGTGAAAGATCCATTATCCTGACTCTTATCCACTCCTCCTTACTTCCCACTGGTTGGCCATCCCCCAGGACTCCGGAATCTGCCCCAGAAGCAATATTGCCTGCAACCTTGGCTGGCAGCTGGCATCACTGTTTCAGGACTGGATTGTAGTGGAAGCAGAGCTGGGAAGCAACACATGCCATCCCCACAACCAGCAATGCCTGGTCTCTCTCTGCTATCCAACTGGGAAGAGCCTTAGACACTAAGCTTCTTACTGCCATGACTCATAAGAAGACCAGAGTTTTGTTTTTTTTTTACTTCTATGACCCTTGCCCGTGACTCAAGCCTGATTCTGCTCACCTCCATGACCCTTTTAGAACCAGAGTCGTAGATAATAGACCTCTTGCAATTGGACTCATGACACTGGACCCCATCTCCCTTCCTCTCTAATGTGTGAGAATGAACTAATTGAATCCACCTTTAGACATCAGAGGATCCTCAGTGAGGGGAACTCCTGTTAAATGGAACTATGGTCCCATACAATGGTTAGCAAATTCCTACCTCTTCCTAAACCTGTGATTCTGAGTGGTTAGCTGCCTAGGTGAAAACCTCCTTCCCTTACTACCACTCCCTGGGACCTATCTACTTCATCCCTATGATCTAGAGTCCGGAGCTGGCCCTACCCTTCTGTTCCCTTATGCCCTTTGGCATTCTTAGCCTATCCATAATAAAATGCCATTCCTCTCAACTCCAGCTTTTACACTTGGGACTTCAGTACACATGTTTTTATCTCCTGTAATATCATTAATCTCAATCTCTATGACCTTCACTCCACTTCAGCCACATACAGGGACCATCATACCTTTGATCTCATCATCATCCATAATTGCTTTACCTTTACGATCCAGAACTTTGAAATTTTTCTGACTAAAATCTCTTGTGTCTGCATTTTTAACTTGTGCCTCATTGTTCCTAAATCTACTATTTCTTCAAATTGTGGGCTTCAGTCGCTTTACCCCTACCGTCCTTTCCTCTCCCAGTCCTTTACCTCAGCTCTGGACTTCCTTTACTTTCTTCATGATCTTGATCTTATAGTAAAATTTTCTACACTATTCAGTCCTTTACTCTTGAGTTCTTCTCCACTCCCCCCCCCCATGTGCTGCCTTGCCAAACTCCAACCCTGGATTTGCCTGAACATCTACTTTTTTCTTACATACTTGCTTCTGGATGAAGTCACACACAACTGTACTAATTGGGTCCATTACAAATTTGTTATCTAATTTCATTTGGGCCCTCATTGCTGCATGGCAATCCTTTTATTATTCCCTAATTGACTCTACTAAACTCTCTACATTGGCTGTTCCAGACTTCTTCTCTGCTCAAGCCTTTAAAAAATTTTTTAAACATTTTTATTTAAAATTTTGAGTTCTAAGTTCTGTCCCTCCCCTTGATAGCTAGATTCCACTCTGGGGTGCTATTCACTTCTCAATCCTTTCCAGAGTGGTGGATTTCAACCCTGCTATTAAAATCCAAAGAACTTTTCACAATCCCTATCTACCTTGACCTCTGTGTAGCTTCTGGTATTGTCAAACACTCCCTGCTCCTAGGTTTTCTCTCCTCCCTGAGTTTTTGGGAAACTGCTATTTCTTGATTTACCTGCTTAGCTTCCAGTTGCTGGCTCATCATTGTCCATGTCCTGCCCCCTAATTGGAGGTGTCCCCAAGGCTCTGTCCTGGGCTCTTTTCTCCCTCTGCTTTTTCCCTTGGTGAGATTGTCTTCCAGGGGTTTAATTTTCACTGCTATACTTATGACACCCATATCTACATACATCAGTCGTAGCCTTTTTCCTGGCCTCTAGTCCCAAATTACCAATCACTTATTAGAAATTTTTGATTGAATGCCTTCTAGGCATCTCAAATTCAGCATGTCCAAAAGAACTCATTTTCTCTCTCTTGCCCAGCAACCCACACTTCTCTTCCAAACTTCCTTATTTCTGTTATGGGTACTGTAATGTTTTAAATTTTAATTTTTTTTCTTTTTCATTATGAACTGGACATCACTGTACAGTTCTAGTTACTCAGGTTTGCAACCTTGGAGTCATCTCTGACCCTTCCCTCTTTCTCACCACAGCCCCTCTCCCTCACTCAAACTAACATATCTCCTATTCACTCTCTTCCCTCCACTCACATGAAGCCACCACCTAAGTTAGACCCTTATCACTTCTCATCTAGGCTCTTGTTACAACCTCCTGATGGAACTCCTGGCTTCCAGTCTCTCCTCTCCCCAATCTACCCTCCACGTAGTTGCCAAAATAGAACTATCCTAAAGTTTGAGTCTGACTCTATCATGACTCTGCTTTAGTGGCTCCCCATGGCATGTAGAATAAAGCACCAACTCCTCATCTTGACATTTTTCCTTTTAGATTGTAAAAATACTTTAATAAATGCCAAACGTACAAAACTCTAATTAATACACTTGTCATACAAATCGTTAGCTTTCATTAGCAAGCACCATTTCTCTGTTTTTGAAATGAACTATCTCATTAAAGCATCTTCATTTGAATGTCAATTTTGCCAGCCAAATATGTTTAGCAACTTCATTTAAATCAACTAATTTCAATGCATAGAGGGTTGGAACAACTTTTCAGTCACTCCCTCTAAGTCCTCATTCTGATTCTTCGTATTTTTATTTTCATTTACTTTTCTTCTTCCATAATTATAGATTGGGTATATCCCATTCTTTGAATTCTCCTTTTCTTTTTTTTCCCAACTTTGCATTATTTCATAAATGTCTTTTGCAATTTTCCTGGATTTCTTTTACTTGTTAGTTTTGATTTATAGAGGCTGTTTTGAACCATCCATTGAAGAATTTAGCTTTGAATGAGTACCACTCTGATAGTTGCAATGGTCACGTACATTGTTGAATGTCAACATCTGTCTCTAGATAACAAAAATTACAAACCCAGATACAATTACCTGATATACTACAAAGTTATGGTCAGATGAATACATAAGAAACATAGTTGCTTTTAATGGCAAAAATTTTGGAAAAATTTTTGTTCATTAGTTCAGCCTAAGTTTTTACAAAAATAATATCTTCATTGTATATCAGGCTCTACATTAGCTTTTGTTTGTGTTTTTCTCATGTAAACATTATGCAACCCTGAAATGGCTCCAGTGGTAGAAATAAAAGTCAACCGAGAAACAACAGCCCATAGAAAACTTATGAAAGCTAGCTGGTTTTTAACATGGCTTTTCTTAGAAAACAATATATCAATGAAAAGTACAAGAAGGCTGAAATAATTCCAGAGAGGGCTAGAGAGACTCAAGATGCTAGTTATAGGGGTTGAGACGCTTCCTTTCTGAAGAAGCTTCTTTGGTTTTGAACTTATGTCTAAGCATCATTTGATGAGAACAGCTAGATTCTAAGTTGAAATTAGAGAACGTTGGAAGAATCCATTGGCTCAGCAGGGTGGTGATTTACCAGGAACCTCCAATGGCTGTTTGAATATGCTGCACGGTAGCAGGATCTGCAAGTTGGAAGTTATAACTTTTGAAAGAGTGCAATTCTCAGGCAGAAAAGTTTGTCATCTGTAAAGTCAAGGCTTCAGCTAAGTGCCATATTCAGGTAGTGTCAGCCCAGCAAAGTTCTATTAGGGTACAAACTCTGGGTTGTACCAAATGATGGTAGAAATGAAGAAAATCAGCCAAGGAGCAAGCAGTAATCAAAAGCAATTTCCTCAAGTTTTGTCCAATTGTTTGAAGTCAGATAACAATGATAAATATCTCTTTCTTTGTAGCTAACAAATAATTTGCCTTTAGAAAAATATGACACTTGAAAAGGAAGCGCAGACCCCTGCACAGAACAACTAAACTTGCATCTCTGGTTACTGAGGCATCATATGGCGGGTTTTGTAATTTGAGTTATTTTGAAACTGTGTCATGGGTTTATCTGCAATGCCGCATGTTCCGATCCCCACCTTACCATTTAGGGTCTCAGGGGAAGCAAAGATGCTCTTCTTGATCTGGCCTTTTTTGTTCTTTCTGTGGAATTGTTGCCATTTGTCCTTCTGAGCCTCTCTTTGCTGATCTATTTCCTTGTTTTGCTGAACTTTTTTCCAGGCTTTCTTCCTCTTATATTCTCGCTGCAGGGCTAGCTTTTCCTTCTTTGCCTTGGCCTCCCTGTCAGCCTCGTCTAACTTCTCTTCTTTCTCCATGGGCTTCAGGGTCAGCAGAGATGTGACTGCCACATCGTCATAGCCAGCAAACGAGATGGTTGCGGTCTCATTCTCTTCATCAATATCTTTGATCATGGCTTTGTAATACCGGCTATTTTTACTCCAGATGGCCAGGCAGTCATCCCCTACTTTCCAGGAGGGATGGAGTTGATCGCAGACATGTTTGTCACCATCAGTGCCTCTCAGGGAGGATGAAGGTTGGATGTGGGAAGAAAGAAGCTGTTTGGTCAGCTCTATAGCTTGTTGTAGATCTTTTTTCAATTTGAGCAAGTCTTCATTTTCTTGATTCTGAGATAAGGCTGTGTCAACTTGCTGAAGCTGAACCTTGTAGTTAATAATCTGTTGTGTTAGTTCTTCACACATTATGTGGTATCAAGGTGGTGGCCTTTGGTCTCTCTTCACAGATGCAATGACAACTCTAACGGGGACCTTAGAAGAGAAAAGAGTCAGTTAGTGAGTTGGGAAGGAAAGCGAAGCTCTGCTAGGCACTGGAGGCCTCTCACAGTTGAGTTTCAACTGACTCTTCCAAACTTGTTGCACACTACTCCCCTTTATGTGCTGCATGTTTCAGTCCAAATGGCTTATCTGCTGTTTTCTGAACTCAGCCATCCCATCTTTTGCTCTATGTCTCTGAATGGGCAGTCACTCATGCCTAGAACACACATCTTTCTCCCTGGGGCCTCCTGGACTCCCTAGCTGACTTTGAGGTTCAACTCAAGTGGCATCTCCTACAGGAAGCCTTTTTAGATTCCCAGGTTGGTAATGATCAATTAAGCATGTATGGATTGCCTACTAGGGGCCATGCCATGAGAATATACAGACAAAAGTGAAACAGCCTCAGTCCTTGAGGACCTTACATTCTACTGAAGGGACAAAATGCACGTATAAAGGTACCTAGAAGATAAATACATGCTATGTATGGGAGTTGAGGCATTAGCAGCTGGGGATCAGGAAAGACAATGTAGAAGATGGAAGTAGAGCTGAGCTTGAAAGGAAACCAGGGATTTCAAGGGGTAGAGGTGAGGAGAGAGTGCATTCCAGGCAAGGGGGATGAGCAGTCTATAGATGCAGAGGGGTAATGATACATGGAAGGGACAGTAAGAAGACTAGTTAGGCTATACCATGGAGTATGAAGAAGAGTGATACACAAAAAGGCTAGAAGCGTGGGTTGGGGCTAGGTTGTAAAGGGCTGCAAATAATAGGGAGCCACTGGGGCTTACTGAGTAAGGAGATGATGTGGTAAGACCTGGGCTTCAGGAAACTCACTCAGGTGGCTGGAGTGTAGAATGGAGTGGGGAGAGACTTGAGGAAGGGAGATCAATTAGGAGGCTATTGCAGTGGTCCAGCTGAGAGGTGATGAGGACTTAGGCCAAGGTTGGGGCTGTATTAGTAGTGAGGAGACAGATGTAAGACATGTTATGGAAAAAGAAAATGGAAGATTTAGCAACTAATTGTCTGTGTTGGGTGAGTGAGAATGAGGAGTTAAGGATGACACCTAGTTTGTAGACATGGAAGACTTGGAAGGACAGTGGGAAGTTTGGAAAAGGTCAAGATATGCAGTTTTGGTTAGGATATATTGAGCTTGAGATATCTGCAGGACAGTCATCTTGAAACTAGAGCTCAGGGGAGAGACTGGGGTTGGATAGAGATATGGAAGTCATATGCATAGAGATCATAATTAAGCCCATGGGTTTAATCATGAGTATGAGATCACCAAGGAAGAGAGTATGGAGAGAAAAGAGAAGAGGGTCCTGGACATAGCCTTGGGGGACACTCACACCTAGGGAGAAGGATATGGATGGAAATCTAGCAAAGGAGACTGAGAAGCAAGTTGGAAGACAGGCAGAAGGAGAATCAGGAGAAAGGAGTGTCCTGAAAACCTACAGGGAAGAGAGTATCCAAGAGAAGAGGATAGTCAACAGTATCAAAGGCTTTGGATTGGTCAAGAAAAATGAGAACTGAGAGAAGGCTGTTGGCTTTGGCAATCCAAAGATCAATATTAACTTTGGAGAGAGTAGTTGGTAGTACTCTCTCCATTCTCAAATGACTATGTATATCGTCACCTGTGTACATGTTATTTCCACCAAAGAGAATGTAAGCTCTTTGTGGACAGGGATGCTTTCATTTTTGTCTTGTTCTCTCCGTTGCCTGGCACTGTATACATGTTTGTAGGATTAGACTGGAAGGTTTTTCTCTTCCATAGATTTGTTTCCTCAACTGTAAGTCATGGGGGTGGGACAGGATGGTCCCTTTGTTCTCTGACATGTTTTGATCCCAAGTCTCTTCCCTGCTCTGGGCCTCAGTTTCCTCTTTTTAAACTAATAGGGTTTTACTAGATAGTACCTAAGGCCTCTTTCAGCTGTAATGTCTTTTGTTTTTAATTTCTTTCCCTTCTCTGGGCCCCGGTCTTTCCCCTCTGGAACATGTTAGGGATGGAGTTGATGGATTCTAAGGTCCCTTTCTAGTCTTAAGATCCTGGGATTATAGGTTCATTCCCCTCTCTAGGCTTTAATTTGCAAATGTGTTAACATGAGAGCTTTGGATAGGATAAGATCTTTTTCAACTTTGACAACCTATAATCTGAAGTCCCTTCCCCTCTCTAGGTCTCAGTTTCATTCTTCATACCATGAGGGTGTTGAACTAAATAGCTTTTTAGGTTCCTGTTGCTGCTGAAATCTTGTAATCATAAATCCCTTGTCCTCATAAGGCACTGGTCTCCCCATCTATACTATGACAGCTTTGGACTAGATGACCTCTAAGACCCTTCATGCACTGACATCCTTCGATCCTAAGTTTGATCCTTTGATCCTTTCCTCTTTGGGCCTCAGTTTCCACCTTTTAATATAAGGGAATTGGACAAGATGGTATCCTTCCAGCTGTGACTTTTTTTGACCCTACATACCTTTTACTTTAGGGGGTGCAGTTTCCCCTTTGGAAACATGAGAGGGTTAGCCTAGGTGGTCTCTGCCATTTGTGAAATCCTATGGTCCTAAGACTATTGCCCTCACTGGACCTCACTCCTGTTCTCTGAAAGAGAAGGCTCAGGCCAAATGATTTTTTAAAAATTTATTTTTAGTTTACAACACTCAGTTCTACAAGTTTTTGATTTCCAAATTTTCTCCCCCTCCCTCTTCTCCCCCCCGCCCATGACGGCATGCAATCAGATATAGGTTCTACACATACCTTCACATTAAACTTATTTACACAATGGTCAAGTTGTAAATAAGAATTATATGGAATATAATTGGAATAAACCATGAGAAAGAAGAAAGAAAACCAAAAAAGAAGAAGAAAAAAAGAGAGCAAATACTTTGCCTTAATCTGCATTCAGACTCCGTAATTCTTTCTCTGGATGTGGATAGCTTTTTCCATCATGAGTCTTTTGGAGCTGTCTTAGAACCCTATATAGCTAAGAAGAACCAAGTCTATCAAAGTTAGTTTTTACAGATACCAATATATCTGTAATAGCATATAATGTTCTCCTGGTTCTGCTCCCCTCACTCAGCATCAGATCACGTAAGTCTTTCCAGGTTATTATGAAGTCTGTCTGCTCCTCATTTCTTATAGCACAATAGTATTTCATTGCATTCATCTACTACAATTTGTTTAGCCATTCTCCAATTAATGGGCATCCCCTTGATTTTTAATTCTTTGCCACCACAAGAAGAGCTGCTATAAATATTTTTGTATATACAGTGGACCAAATGATTTTTAAGATCTCTTCTAGTCCTAATATCTTGTGATCTCAAGTCTCTTGCATTTGCTGGTCATCAGTTTCCAAATCTGTAACATGAAGGTTTTTTGATAAAGTGGTCTCTAAGGCCCCTTCCATCTCTGACATCCTTTGACCCTAAGTCCCTCCCACTCTGTGGGCCTCAGTTCCCATTGGTGACAGAAAGCTACTAACTAGATGGCTTTGGAGTTGGTGAGAGGGTGCCTAGAGACCACTGGTTTCCTAGGCCTTTTCATTTATTTTAACTTAAATAACCTATATTTTTGTCAATGCCTCTTTCTTACATAGGGGAGCTGGGTTTGAACGTCAACTCTGTTACTACCAGTATGACCTTGGATGAGTCCTTTCCTCCCCCTGGGTCTTAGTTTTCTCATCTGTAGGATGAGAGTGTGGACTAGATGGTCTCTGAGATACTTTCCAGCTCCAGACCTGCATACTCTGATGCTAGGATCACAATATGTGAGATGTGGAGCGGCCCTAGTAAGACCAGTCAGTCCAGATCTCTCCTGAGAACCAGATAAGAGAGATCATTTAGGATTACAATTTATCAGCCCTACAGGAACCTTAAACATAAACAAGTACAGCTCTCTCATGTTACAGAGGGAAAAACAACCAGAGAGAGAGAACAGGGGCTTAGGATCACAGAATATCAGAGCTGACGGAGTCTTAAAGACCATGGGATCAAATTGCCTCATGTTCCAGAGGAAGAAACTGGGACATAAGATTACAGAATGTCACAGCTAAGAGTGACGCTAAAGATAATCTACCACCAGCTACTCATGTTACTTAGGGGGAAGCTGAGACCCAGAGAGGAAAACACACATAATATTAGAGGATGTCACATCTGGAAGTGACACTATAGATAATCTACCACCAGCTGCTCATGTTACTTAGGGGGAAGCTGAGACCCAGAGAGGAAAACACACATAATATTAGAGGATGTCACATCTGGAAGTGACACTAGAGATAATCTAGCCAGCTGCTCATGTTACTGAGGGGGAAACTGAGGCCCAGAGAGGAAAGGGGATTTAAGATCATGGCATGGCAGGTAAAGGCTATGAGAGACCTTAAAGATCAGCTAGTTCAATCCCTTCATATTACAATGGGGGAAACAAATCCAGGGGAGGAAGAGACTTTGGATCCAAGGATGGCAGAGCAGATTAAGAGATCAAATCCAAATCGTATGCAGTAGGTGAATGAAGCCCAGGGTGAGGAAGTGGCTAGTTAGTTCTGGTATCTTGTGATCCTCAGCCAAAATCTTCATGTTACAGATTTGGAAATTGATGACCAGTAAGTTCAAGGGACAGAGAGGGAAAGGTGCCTGAGATCATGAGATGGCAGAGGATGAAGTGGCCTTAAAGACAGGTTAGTCTAACCCTTCATGTTACACAGGGGAGAAAATGAGGCACAAAGAAGGGGAAACTATTTGGGATGATAAGATTTTAAGGCTGAAAAGGACTCAATCACAAATTAGAACGTGGTAGAACATGGGTAAATGGGATTTAGGATTACAAGGTGTTGAACCAGGAAGGAGGCTGAAAGGCCTTCTAATTCTTAACCCTTTTTTAGGTGTGTCCAGGATCCCTCTGGCAGGCTGGTGAGGTCTGTGGACCCCTTCTCAGCATAATATTTTTAAATGCATTAAATAAAATACATAAGATTAGAAAGGAAGCCAATCATGTTGAAATAGTCATCAGAACACAAACACACACACACACACACACACACACACAAATTCACAAACCCCAGGTTAAGAAGTGATCTAGTCCAATCCCCGTGCCCTCCCCATGTTATCAAAGGGATAAATGAGGCACTAAAAGATGCAAAAAATTTAGAATGGCCAATTGCCCAGCCTGAAAGAGACCTTAACAATGAAGTATTTCAACTCCCTTCTGTTACAAAGCATGGAAGTGAAGCCCACAGAGCTAATGAGAATTTATGATGATAGACCATCAGAACATGAAGGGTTCCGAGACTAATTCAGTCCCCTTATGTTGCAGAGGGGGCAACTGGGATACTGAGAAGGGATAGGATTCAGGATTGTAGTATTTTTGAGGTGAGAGAGTGCCTAGAGACTAGTGACTTCCTAGGCCTCTTAGTTTATTTTAACATAAATGACTACTATATTTTTGGCAATGGCTCTTTCTGTGTTCATTGATTTATAGTAACTGATTTTTAAAATTAACATGATTTATCTGTCTTCATGCATTTTGATCTGCATTGTTGGAGGGAAACTCTTGAATTGATGAAATCATTTGAGTATTGAACAGGATTTATTGTGTTTGTAGTTTTCCTAACATTCAATGACGCCTATATTCATGGTATAAATTCCACTTGGTCATAGTGAGTAATTTCTTGAAATATTCTACTCTTGTCCTTGCAAGTACTTCATTCAATATTCCTATATTGATATCTGTCAGTGATGTAATAATAATAATAACAAATAATAAATAAATGATAATTACATAATTAGTACTCCTGGCCTTAGCTCTGAATACCATGAGGGGTCTGGACTAACTAGTTTACTAAGTTCCTTTCCTATTCTGAAATTCTGTGATGCTATCTTTTTAATATTTTCTTAATTTTTTGCTCAGTTTCCCTCTTTGTAACAAAATGGAATTAGACTAGGTGGCTTCTAAAGTCTCTCCTTGCTCTAATATCCCATGATCCTAAGTCCTTTTCCTTGCCAAGGCTTTGGCTTTCCTCTCTGTAATGTGAACTATCTCAACTAGTTAGTCAGTAAAGCTTCTTGTACCTGTGTTATCTTGTGTTTACCAGTTCCTTCCCCTCTGCTTTCCTCAGTTACTTAACCTGTAACATGAGAGGCTTGGACTAGCTGTTCTCTAAAGCTTCTTCCTGCCCTTACATCTTGCAATCCTAGTCCCATCTCCCTGTCTGGGCCTCAAACACTCCCCCTAGTGACATAAAGATGTTTGACTATTTTACTTTACACTAAAGGAAAAAAAACCTGTAAGATCAACAAATTGTTCCCAAACAAACACAAAAGTGGAAACATTAAAAAAAACCCAAAAAACCAAAGGAGAAAGAATCAAAATTGAACACAAAAGGATTATTTGAAAAGATTAAAAAACCTAAGAGCTATTTTTTTATAGACCAACAGTCAACCATTAACTAATTTGATAAAAAGAAAAAAACAAATTAACAAAATAAAAAAGAAAAAGGGGGAATTTGTAACAAATGGAGGGGAAATAAAGAAGATTATCAGAAACTTTTGTACCTTATTATATGCCAATAAACCTGAAATTGAAAAGAACTAGATGAATATTTATAAAAAACCCAAATGCTTAGATTAACAAAACAGGAAATAAAAAAAACTAAACAATATCATTTCAGAAAGAAAAAAAAAACTGAGCGAACCAGAAATGAAGTAAAGGAAAAAATACTTGGGTCTAGATGGATTTAAAAGAGAATTCTATCCAAAATTTAAACGTAAGGCCCTATTCTACATCAATTATTCTCCACAGTAGAGAAAACATGCATACACCTTACCAAACTCTTTTTATGATGCGGTGGAATGATACAGATGTCTGAATGTGTGTGTGTGTGTGTGTGCGCGCGCGCGCGTGTGTGCGTGAAAGAGAGACAGAAAGACAGAGAGAGAGAGAGAGAGAGAGAGAGAGAGAGAGAGAGAGTAAGAGAGAGAGAGAGTGAGAGCAAGAGAGAGAGAGAGACAGAGAGAGAAGGAGGGAGGGAGAGACAGAGAGAGAGAAGGAGGGAGGGAGAGAGGTAAAGGGTCTGTTGGGTTCTAGGACTTCTGTGATGGAATCCCATTCTCTTGCCTTCTTTTCCCTCTATTTTCCTCAACTTTGCTCTTTCTAACACGTGCAGGTTGGAGCAGACTGAGTCTCCTTCTTGGTCTAACATCCCATGATTCCAAGCCCCTTCCATCTTTGATCAAATGGGATGAAATGTGTGTAAAATGTTTTGAACTTTTACTCAATCTAGACATGTCAGCTAGTATTAGTCTCCGGGTTTCAGTTTTCCCCTCAGTATCATGGGCTTTTATAGACAACCAGGTAGCAAAGTGGTTGGGGTTCTGGCCTTGGAATTGGGAAGACCTGAGTTGAAATTCTGTTTCAGACATTTCCTAGCCTGGTGACTTGGGTAAGCCATTCAACCTTCCTATCATTTTTGTTTCCTCATCTGTAAAAGGGGGAGGAGGGCCAGGAGGAAATAAGAAGAAAAGGGATTCAGACATCTTAGCATCCTAAGCCTCTAAGGTCCCCAAGTCCTCGATCTTATGGCCAACTGGTTCTCACTATCCTTTTTAGCTGTCAAATATGTATTAATAAGACCTGTCTTCTTCAGGGTTTTCCTTTTCGACATGAAAATGTTGGACTAACTGCTCTATGAAGTCCCACCCAGCTGTCCCTTCCAGTGATCCTAAGTCTTTCCCCTCATTTATTAGTGTGTTTCACTCTCTATAACATGAAGGATCTAGATGAGCATGTCTCTCAAGGCCCTTTTGGCGCTGGCAACCTATGATACTAAGCAACTTTCCCTCTCTTTGCCTCAGTTTCCTCTTCTGTAACAGGCAGGGTTGGGCTATCTGGCCTCTAAGGTTGTTTTTACCTGGGCACCTGTGATCCTCAGTTCTTTCCTGTGTTTGGGCCTTAGTCCCTCACCCCAAATTCCCGTAACAGGCTAGTTACCCCTGTAAGTCGGTTTCAGCTCTTGCACCCCAATTGTCTTGAGTTCTTTCCCCTTTCTATGTCTTAATTTTAACATCTGAAACAAGAAAAGGATGAACGATAAGCCTGCTAGGCTCTTTTATGTCTGACATGTCTTGAGCCTAAGATCCCTTCTCTGAGTTGATTTCTCCACGGTCACACACACAGGATCCTAGATCTAGGGCTGGAAGCCCTTAGGGGTCCATCATGTCCAATATTTTCATTTTACAGAGGAGGAAACTGAGGCCCGGGGAGGGAGCAGCATTGTCTAAGACTGTCTAAGCATTAGGGCTGAAGCAGGTTTAGAACCCATATCCCCTGACTCCAGAGCTAGGGCTTTTTGCCCTGCACCATGTGATCTCAAGTCTCTTTCCTTGTGTGGCCCTTATTTTTTCCCTCTGTGACATGAGGAGTCTGGCACAGCTGGTTTCTAAGTCTCCACCCTCTTCAGAAATTTTAAGATGCTTGAGGTATGTTTCCCCTTTTTTATTTTTTCCCACCTTTCTAAGCACAAATGCATTGGACTAGGTAGTCACTATGGCTCCACCCTAAGTCTTCTACTGGGAAATGGTTAACAACTGGTTTTCCAAAAAACCCAGACCAACCTATATACACAACACCTTTCAACTTATGTTTTCTTCCATCACTTTCTTAAGCCTAGACCAGGGCTGTCCAAAGTGCAGCCTGCAGATGCGGCCCGCAGTGCGATTTTATGCGGTCCACCTGTGTTTACTATGGGTGTGGAAATTGACATAAATGCTTTAACTAAAGCATTTGTGTCGATTCCTGTGCTTGTGGTGGACACAGGTGGGCTGCATGGGGGTGCACGGCCCATGTCTTGGACAGCCCTGGTCTAGACAATCAATAGAACAAGAAATCAAGGTCTAATTGGTAGTGTTTGCCAATTTCCAAGGCATAAATGCTCTCTCTGAGAACTGAACAGTTGAACCCTGTGCTGCCTGTAGCACACCCCTGGAGTTGAGGGTCTCTAAGGCCACTTCTTGCTCTGCTGTCCTGCTACCTTAAGACCTTTCATCCTGTGGACCTCATTTCTCTCTCTTTAACATGAGGACTTTGGATCAGATGTCCTTGAATGGCTTTTGGTTCTAAAATCAGCCTGTATCATGAGAGGGCTGGGTCATCAGCTCTCCAAGAGCCCTTTCAGCTCCAACCTAATACCTGCCTATGTCCCTTTCCTTCTCTAACATTAGGGGGATTGACTAGATCTCTAATTTCCTTCCTGGATGTGACATCCTGTGATCCCAAAGTACTTTCCCCTGTCTGGGACTCAGTTTCCTTCCATGTAACACAAGCTATCTAGACTAGGTAGTTTCTGAAGTCCCTTTCACCTGGGTCATCACCTTGAGTTTGAAAATTCTTTCTAGGGGGCAGAGCCAAGATGGCAACTGGAAAACTGGGACTTGCTTAAGCCCTCCCCCAAATCCCTCCAAACACCTATAAAAAATGGCTCTGAACAAATTCTAGAGCTACAGAACTCACGAAATGACAAATGGAAATAAGTCTCCAACCCAAGATGGCCTGGATGGTCGCTGGTAAGGGTCTATAGCACCCTGCTGGGAGCAGAGCTCAGCCCAGTGTGGACTGAGCCAGGAATGACCAGACTGGAAGTGGGGTGGAGCAGGCCACAGGGCCATGAATCACTGAGCTGTGGCAGGTACCAGACTTCTCAACCCACAAACACCAAAGACAATGGAGCAGGTTAGTGGGAAAACTGCTGGATCTGGGTGTGAGAAGTGCACAGTTCGGCCCCAGCCCTGGGGGCAGCAGAGGTGGCACCACGACAGCAGCAGAAAGTTCCTGTGGCTGCTTACAGAGCTCCATCGGAGGCTGCTTCCCACCCCAGGCCTACACAGTGGGAGGAATCAAGTGGCAGATCAGTGCGGGAGTGCAGGGATTGCTTTGCTGGTGCAGAGGCAGGGTTCTCTTGCTTTGCCCTGCTTGGATCTGGGTTGTGATAGTGGTTGGCGGTTCTTGGGGAGGAGGAGCACTGGTGTGGCAGAGCTTGCAGTGACTGGGGAGTAGAAGTAGCTCTGAAAACAGCAGCACAAGGCCCCTAAAGCTTGGGACAAAGTACTCTGTACTCTAAAAGCAGTCACGCCCTGACAAAAAGCTCAAGGGTCAAGTAGTTGGCTGGGAACATGAACAGGCAGTGTAAAAGGACTCAGACCACAGAATCTTTTTTTGGTGACAAAGAAGATCAAAGCATACAGCCAGAAGAAGTCAACAAAGTCAAAGAGCCTACATCAAAAGCCTCCAAGAAAAATATGAAAAATATGGTCTCAGGAAGAGCTCAAAAAGGATTTGGAAAGTCAAGTAAGAGAAGTAGAGGAAAAATTGGGAAGAGAAATGAGAGTGATGCAAGAAAATCATGAAAAACAACAAAACAATAACTTGCTAAAGGAGACCCAAAAAGTACTGAAGAAAATAACACCTTAAAAAATAGACTAACCCAAATGTCAAAAGAGCTCCGAAAAGCCAATGAGAAGAATGCCTTGAAAGGCAGAATTAGCCAAATGGAAAAGCAAGTCCAAAAGACCACTGAAGAAAATACCACCTTAAAATTATATTGGAGCAAATGGAAGCTAGTGACTTTATGAGAAACCAAGATATTATAAAACAAAACCAAAAGAATGAAAAAATGGAAGACAATGTGAAATATTGGAAAAATCACTGACCTGGAGAATATATCCAGGAGAGAGAATTTTAAAATTATTGGACTACCTAAAAGCCAGGATCAAAAAAAGAGCCTGGACATCATCTTTTGAGAAATTATCAAGGAAAACTTCCCTGAATCGCTGAGCTGTGGCAGTTACCAGACTTCTTAACCCACAAAGGCCAAAGCAATGGAACAGGTTACCAGAGGGTAAAATGGAAATTGAAAGAATCCACCAATCACTTCTTGAAAAAGATCCCCAAAAGAAAACTCCTAGGAATGTTGTAGCCAAATTCCAGAGTTCCCAGGTCAAGGAGAAAATATTGCAAGCAACCAGAAAGAAAGTGTGATACCTGAACAGCCAGCTATTGCTAGAAAAACCCTGCCCCCAGCCTCTAACTAAAAAACCCCAGTTTGTGTAAGAAAATCAGACTTAGTTCCTGCCGTTTGGCGTTCAGTGGGTGTCCTTGCCCCCCCATCCCCCCCCCCCGCCCCATGACTGTTCTGGGAGTATGGAGTATGGCCAAGGGAAGGGCCTGATGCTTAGCAATCTCTGTTTCTTTCCTGAGAGGGCTGAGAGATGTCTCTATCTTGTGTCAACAAACCCAGCTGGAGTGTCCCTTGGTCTGCCTATGGCCTTGAAGGATGATGGCCTCAGACCCGGACATTCTCTTGAGTTTCTTATTCTTATCTTATGTTGTGGGATGTAAATGGCAAATTGAACAGAGAGATCCTGGGTTGTAATTCAGTTGACACTTTGTCAGCAGTATGATATGCTGTACTTGCAGTCTGTTCAGGAGGTTCCTCTTCATGTATCATGATCACAAAAGTGGAAGAGGCTTGCCAAGCCTGCTAAAATAACATATGCAAGTTTCAAGAGATAATTAACCACTGCTCCTTGATTACTGTATAAATTTGACTTCTCCACCCCAAACTCTTGGTCATTTTGATTTGGGTTGAACCCGAATTACCTCCAGCTAATAAATTCTCCATTTAAAACTTATACTCTGTGGAGTGTCTCACTGGCTCTCAGTATAACAAAACAATTTGAGTATTGTGGAAATACAATCAGGATAACACAAGATCTAGCAGCTTCTACATTAAGGGATCAAAAGGCTTGGAATATGATATTCCAGAGGTCAAAGGAGCTAGGATTAAAACCAAGAATCACCTACCCAGCAAAAATGAGTATAACACTCCAGGACAAAATATAGATTTGCAATGAAGTAGAGGACTTCCAAGCATTCTTGATGAAAAGACTAGAGCTGAATAGAAAATTTGACTTTCAAATACAAGAATCAAGAGAAGCATGAAAGAAGGTAAACAAGAAAGAGAAATCATAAGGGACTTACTAAAGTTGAACTTTTTTGTTTACATTCCTACATGGAAAGATGATATTTGTAATACATGAGACATTTCTCAGTATTAGGGTAGTTGAAGGGAATGTACATATATATAGACAGAGGGCACAGGGTGTGTTGAATATGAAGGGATGATATCTAAAAAATATAATAAAATTAAGGGGTGAGAGAGAAATATATTGGGAGAAGAAGAAAGGGGGAGATAGAAAGGGGTAAATTATCTCACATAAAAGTGGCAAGAAAAAGCAGTTCTACTGGGAGGGAAGAGGGGCCAGGTGAAAGGGAATTAGTGAATCTTGTTCTCATTGGATTTGACTTGAGGATTGAATAACATACACACTTAATTGGGTATCTTACCCTACAGGAAAGTAGGGGGGAAAGGGATAGGAGAGGGGGGATGATAGAAGGGAAGGCAGATGGGGGAGGAGGTAATCAAAAGTAAACCCTTTTGAAAAGGGACAGGGTCAAGGGAGAAAACTGAATAAAGGGGGACAGGATAGGATGGAGGGAAATATAGTTAGTCTTTCATAACATGACTATTATGGAAGTGTTTTGCATAATGATACATGTGTGGCCTATGTTGAATTGCTTGCCTTCTCAAGGAGGGTGGGTGGGGAGGGAAGAAGGGAGAGAATTTAGAACTCAAATTTCTAAAAACAAATGCTCAAAAAAAAGTTGTTTTCACATGCAGCTGGGAAATAAGATATACAGGCAATGGGGTATAGAAATCTGTCTTGCTCTACAAGAAAGTAAGGGGAAAGATGGGGGGGAGTGGGGTGACAGAAAGGAGGGCAGACTGGGGAACGGGGTAATCAGAATATATGCCATCTTGGAGTGGGGGGAGGGTAGAAATGGGGAGAAAATTTGTAACTCAAAATCTTGTGGAAATCAATGTTGAAAACTAAAAATATTAAATAATAAAATATGAAAAATAAAAAAAGAAAAAAGAAAATTCCTTCTATTTGGTTTTCCTCAGTTTTTCAGTTTTGTAACATGATGGGGTTGAGACTTGCTAGTTTCTTTTTTGTTTTTGACCTCTTGATAAACTTTGTTTCTGCTACTTTCATATTCAAAGATATCCTTTCCTGTTGCTCTCCCCAGTGAACTATCCCCTTTGTAACCAAAAATGTACAGAGTTTAGAAAAAAACCTCAGCAAAACCACCTAGGCAGTGCATCACAACAACTAAGGCAGGCATTGTATTCAGTACACGACAGCTCGACTCCCTAACCACTCTGCAAAGAGGGGAAGAAAGCTCATTTTTCTCCACTCTTCTCCAGAGTCAAGCTTCTTAGTCATAATCACACAACTTCATATGCATAGAATCCTAATATTCATTACAGCTCTGGCGGCATACTTTCCTTGATCCTTTCTTTTCCCTTTCTGCTCCTCAGTCTCCACTTCCATAGTGTGGAAGAATTGGACAAAATGTCCTCTTCTTGTCCTAAATCCCCTCACCTTTCGGGGCCTCAGTTTCCCCTGCCGAAACATTAAGGTATGGGACTAACTTGCATCTATGGCTCTTGGTAGCCCTAATAACCTGTGATCCCAAGTCCCTCGTCAGCTTCCCGCTCTGTAACTTCAGCTGTCTGGACTAGCTGGTCTTGAAGTCCCTTTTTGCTGGGACTTCCTTGGAGGCTAAGTCCCTTTGCAATTCTATTTTTTAAATAAAATGCTCAAGGTAACAAGACTTTTATCCAACTCACGTGGGAAGAAGGCACAGGCTCCCAGGTGCATGGAGCAGCAGGGGCAGTATCCAAGCAGGTCTGCTACTGAGAGTTCAGTGCTGGTCTGCAGAAAGTAGCAGAGTCAGGAAGGGAGAGGCTCACTGCTTAATCTCCTTTTATTGCCACCTGCCTCAGCATACCTCCCCTCTCCCAGCCCCAGAGAGGGGCTCAGTCTTCTGGCACAGGCTGATTGGTTTTTTACATATTATGTCACAGGCTGGGAGCTGCTACGTATTGGTTAATATAAACAGGGAATACAAGCATGGGGGCTGGTAGGTACCAGAAAACTTGGTGGAGGGGGTGAGAGGCAGGAAGAAGGGGTAGACCCAATGTCTAGGGCTGAGACAGCCTCCTGAAGGGCCCCTTTGACCTGTGTGGGGCTCCTGAGGTACAGAGGCCTCCAGATTTTTGGGGGGGCTTTCCCATTTCTGGTTTAAGGGTTACAAAGTATTTTTATACTTCAGTCCTATGCTGAAGCAAGTGCCAACATGATTAGTCCTATTTAACAGATAAGAAAACTAAAACTCAGAGAGGTTAAGCAACTGACCCATGGTCACACAGCTGCTTAGCTAGTAAATGTCTGAATCCAACCACTCATCCCCTGACTTCATTTCCAAGGCTCCTTCTTCTAGACCACAGCTAGCTCTACCTACTGGCTTAAAACCTCCAGAAAGACTGCCTCCTTACTGGGACTAGCCCAGTGCCTTCAACTAATGGAGTCATGGGGATGATCACTTCTTCAGCCATGTTCCCTCTGCCTCTTCTGCCCAGCAGCCTAAGATTCGATTAGCTTTCTTGGCTGCACAGGGCTAAGTGCTGGGGAAACAAAGGAAGGAAAACAGTCTCTGCTCTCAAGGAGCTCACTGTCTGATGAGGGACACAACATATGAACAGCTATGTACAAATAAACTTTTGTTGTTTCAGTCGTGTCTGATGCTCCATGACCCTGTTTGGGGTTTTCTTGGTAAAGATACTGGAGTGGTTTGGCATTTCCTTCTACAGCTCATTTTACAGATGAGGAAACTGAGGCAAACAGGGTGAAGTGACATGCCCAGGGTCACACAGTTTAGAAGTGCCTGAGGCCAGATTTGAACTCAGGTCTTTTTCTGACTCCAGACCCAGCACTCTATCCACTGTGCCATCCAGCTACCCCAAATAAGCTATAGACAGGATAAATTGGAGATAAATAACAGACAGAGGGCACTGGCATAGAGGGGGATTAGGAAAGGCTTCTTGGAGAAGCTGAAGCTTGGAGGAAGCCAAGGAAGCCAGGAGGCAGAGATGAGGAGGGAGAGCATTCCAGGAATGGGGGACACGCAGGGAAAATGGCCGGAATAGGGGAATGAAGCCTTGTCTGAGGAATGGTCATTGAATTGCAGAGTACTTGGGGCAGAGGGAGAGTAAGATATGAGAAGGCCAGGAAGGTAGGAAGGGGCCAGGTTATGAAGGACAAGATCAGTGATAGCATTAGGGAGTAAGGGACTTGAAAGATGAAAGTGTGGTGTTCGACCGGTTCATTAAGGCACCAAGATGGGGAAGGGTGGAGAAAGTAGCCAGTGCAGGGATGATGGCTGGGGAAAGAATTGAGGGGTGGAAGGATTGGAGGTCATGGGAAGGGCAAATTATAAGTTTTGGGGTTGCAAGGCAGAGGGAAATGGGGAATGATACCAGATTGTGATCAGATTAGAGAATTTCTGAGTTCATGAACTTGGAAGTAGAACATTTGCAGGCCATGGCAAGGTCAGGACTATGACCACCTGTGTGTAGCTGAGGTAGAGTGGAAGCGGAGGTCATGGGAAATGAGAAAATTGAGCAACTGGCAGATGAGGGTGCTTGAGGGAGTATCAGTATGTATGTTGAAGTCTCCTAGTGTGAGGGTAGGAGTTAGGGAGGAGAGAAAGACTGGGAGCCAGGGACTGAGCTCATGGGAGAAAAAAAAGGAGTATTCTGGAGTTTGGAAGACAACAGCTCCCAGAATCTTGACTGGGTGGTAAATACGGATTGAATAAAACTCAGAGGAGGAGAGGTTCCCGAACAATGTGGTGGAGGGAGAACCTGGAAGTGTCAGTGGGGATTAGGGAATATTCCAACTCCCCTACTTCGAGTTCAGAGAGGCGATCAGAAAAGTGCAACCAAATGTTGGGAAGGGCGCTCACTTAGTCAGTCAATGAACATTTATTAAGCATCTCCTATGTGCCAGGCACTTTACTAAACACTGGGGATACAACTAAAAACAAAGACAATCACTGCCCTCGAGAACTTTACAATCTATCTAATGGGGGAAGATAATACACAAAAGGAAGCTGGAAAGCAGGGGATGGGGAGGAGTAACGGGAGGAAGGTGGAGAGGGGGAGGAGGAAGGTCTCTAGTGGACAGAGAAACCATTATTAGGAGGGAGACTGGTTTCAGTGAGTACAAGAAGATGGAAGGAGTGGGAAAGGAAAAGGTTGAAAATGTTAGCAAGTTTATTATTTATGGAGCAGAGAGGGTAGGGTGGGTAGATGTAGAGTGGGACTTTGGAGGAGGCTTGTGTTGAGGGTGATGGAAGTAAGGGAGTGGGCAGTTAGAGAGCGAAAATGGGTTTGAAAAATGACCTCTGGGGCTTCAGAATCCCCGGGATGAGGATATGATGATGAAATGGAAGTTTATTAACCATTGAGGAATGAGCTCAGGCAGGTTATCAACATCCCTTCATGATCTATGAGGCTGACACTCCATGATCTTAAGCACCTTCCTCTATTTGCTTCTCTTTTCCCCATCTGATAATGTATAAGTAAAACCAGTTTGTATCTCATAACCCCTCCCTCATTGGATGTGGTAGGGGACTTGGAATACCCCTTATACCTCCTTGCCATTTCCAGGGTCTCCCTCTGTCACCTTGACTAAGTAGCCTCTTCTCCTTTGAGGCTCATGCAATTCAAATTTATTGCCCAGTCCAGAACCTGGTGGCTCTTGTCTATTGTCCCCAGGACATTCTTCTTTCCTCAATGAGTTCAGTGCCTGACTCACAATCTTTGTCTGCTTCTCAACTTTTATCCTCGAACTAGGGGACTTTGACATACATATTGATGCTTCCTCAAATACTCTTAAGTTCCTCAATATTCTCAGTTCTCATGATCCTCTACTACATCTCAGCTACACACAGAGATAGATGGTCATACCCTTCATCTTGTCATCACCTGCAAGTGTTCCACTTCCAAGTTCAGGAACTCAGAAATTCCTTTATCTGATTATAATCTTTTATTGCTCCGTCTTTCCCCTCTATCTTATAAATCCTAACCCTGTTCTTCAAAACCGTAGCCTCTAATCCTTCCACTCCTCAGTTCTTCCCAAGGTCATAGACCCTGAAATGGTTATACTTTTCCCTTTCCTATCTCAACATTTTGGGGAGCCAACTCAACTCTGCCCTTTTGTCTACACTCAAATCCCCTGCTCCCTTGTCCTATTACTAAATATACCTTGACAAATCCCAGCCCTGTTTATTCCCATGGTCTGCTGCCTTTGTTACAATTTATGTACTGCTAAAGGATCTGGAATAGTCATAAAACCATGCTGAGTGGGTCCAGTACAAATTTATGTTACATAATATCATCTGGGCCCTCATTGGGCTACACCGAGCCCTTTTCTTCCTCCTTAATAGGTTTGCTCTCTCATATGCCACAGTGGTTATTCCAAATCTTCTTGTCTCTCCTCAAGCCTCCCAAGGCCTCTACCATGCCACTCCAAGCTGAAGGAAAACCTTGCCTCATACTTCATTGAAAAAATTGGGACCATGAATTTTCCTTTCTCTCTTCTCCACAAACCAGCATCCAACAATATGCTGTTTACTACAGACACACTTGAAACAGAAACATAGTTAAAATAAAGGGCTAGAACAGAATCTAATATGCTTCAGCTGAGTTTTAAAAAAAGGCAATCATGATCTCAGACAAATCAAAAGCAAAAATAGACCTAATTAAAAGGGATAATCAGGGAAACTACATTTTGCTAAAAGGTACCATAGACAATGAAGTAATAGTCAAAAATTTTTACCGGAAGTTTCTCTGATAGAGGCCTCATTTCTGAAATATATATTGAGTATAGAACTGAGTCAAATTAATAAAAGAGCCATCCTCCAATTGAAAAATGATCAAAGGACATGAGCAGGTAGTTTTCAGAAGAAATCAAAGCTATCAATAGTTGTATAAAAAGACATTCTAAATCACTATTGATTAGATAAATGCAAATTAAAACAACTCTGAGGTACCACTTCACACTTATCAGAAATTAAAATGCTAGAGGGGATGAGGGAAAAATAGGTGCATTAATGAATAGTTGATGGATTTATGAATTGGTCCAACCATTCCTGAAATCAGTTTGGAACGAAGCCCAAAGTATATACGCATAGTATGTTTGACCCAGCTATATCATTACTAAGTCTGTATCCCAAAGAGATAAAAAAAGGAAGAAGACCTATATGTACAAAAATATTTATAGCAGCTTTTTGCAGTGGCAAAGAATTGGAAATTGAGGAAATGCCCATCAATTGGGGAATGGCTGAACAAGCTGTGGCATATGATTATGATATAGGACTGTTGTGCTGTGGGAAGTGATGAGGGGGGTGGTTTCAGAAAGACATGACAAGACCTATATGAACTAATGCAAAATGAAGTGAGAAGAACTGGGAGATCATTGTTCACAGTAACAGGAATGTTGTAATGATGAGCAACTGTGAAAAACTTGTCTACTCTGATCAATACAGTGATCCGAGACAGTTCTAAAGGGCTCATGTTGAAAAATGCTATTCACTTCCAGAGAAAGAAGTGACAAGATTCTGAATGCAGAGAGAAGCACACTTTGTAAACTTTCTTTATTTTTCTTGTTTTTTTAATCTGTATTTTCTTTTGCTACATGGCTAATATGGAAATATGTTTTCTGTGGCTTCACACATATCATCTGTATTAAATTGCTTACCTTCTCAAGGAGGGAGGAAGAGAGGGAGGGAGAGAATTTGGAACTCTAAATTTAAAAAAAGAATGTTAAAAAGTTTTTTACATACAACTGAGAAATATTTAATGAAATAAATAAAAATATATTGGGGGAAAATCAACTTCACAAGTATAAGATGGGAGAGTCCTGGATAGACAGTAGTTGCTCCAACAAAGGTTAAGTATTAATGGACTCCTGGCCCAATATGAGCCAGCAGTATGACATGGGTGATGTAGTGGCCCCAAAAGCTCATGGGAGCAGAGGGGCAGAGCTGCCAGGAACAGGAAGAGGATATTGTCCCATAGTCCTCCGTCCTTGCCAGTCCTAACTTGGAGCACTCTGCCCAATTCTGGGCACAACAATCTAAGAAGCTGTTTCAACAATCTGGCTAGCAGCTGTTGTGAGGGTGTAAAGCCTACAGCAACCAGCTCATGGAACACTGCAAGCCCAGGTCCGTTTCATCTGCTTTATTAAGGAAAGAAACATTAAGGGGTTAACAATCTTACTTTAATCCAGCATACAAATAACATCCACCTAGTTCAGGGGAAAAAGCCAGCACCCTGAATTACAGACCAAATACAATTCTTAGTTATCAACATCTGGGTGTACAGCCAGGGAGCTCATTAGAATGGCTGGCCCAGAGTCACACGCCACTCCTGCTGTGGCTCAGAGACCTCCTTTTCCTAATGTAGCACTTCAGCCCTGCCTGTTATAAGCCAGACTCCTCCCAGCCAAGGACAGTGACATCAATGTCTAGCAGCAGCAGGTGGAGGACGGAAAAATGAAAACAAGGGTGTTTTTTGTTTATTTGTTACTTTATAAACCTCTGCAGTTATGTATCCTGTTCAGGGCTGTGACCTCACCCAAGCTGGGCGTGGAGAAGTTCCCACCCTCAATCAATGACTCTCAATTGTCTCAGTGCTGAAAAATACAAAAACATCCCACTTTATCTGCTCCATTCAAACAGAGGCCAGAATCATTAAAGGTCAACAGCAAAAAGTCCCACCTTAATTACTATTACAGAAGCTGATAAGCTGCAGAGTGTACAGAGGAGGACAGCTGGGAGGGGAAGGGTTAAGGGAACAAGCATTTATCAAGCACCTACTATGTGTCAGGCCCCTGCTTATAAGTGTTTTACAAATACTATCTCATTTGGACCTCACAACAACCTGGGAGGTAGCTACTATTATTATTTCCACTTTACAGGTAAGGAAACTGAGGCAGACAGAGGTGAAATGATTTGCCTAGGGTCACACAGCTAGGAAATGTCTGAGCTGGATCTGGATTCAGGTCTTCCTGACTCCAGGTCCAGGGCTCTCTCCACTGTGCTAACAGCTGCATCTGAATCCATGTTATATGAAGATTGATTGAAGGATCTAGGCATGTTTAACCTGCAGAAGAGAAAGGAAGATTTGGGGGCATATAACAATTCTCTTCCAGTACTAGGAGAGTTGCCCCATGGAGGAGGGACTGGAATTGTTCCATTTGACCCAGGATCAATGGGAGGAATGCACTGAGAGGTCATTTTTAAGTTCAATGAACAATGTGGGGCTCTTTCTCCTTGGGGGTCTTCAAGCAGAGGTTGAATGAGCATTTGTTTCATATGTTGTAGTGGGATTTTTAAAAAAAAAATTGTATTTCTTTTAATTAGCTAAAATGCAGCTTCTCATTCTCCTGCTCCACCTTCCCCCACCCCACACTTCCCAACTGAGAACACAACAAAAACAAAAGCCATGACAACATGGGACTCCTTTTTCTGTATGAGTTGGACTAGGTGACTGTTGAGATCTTTTCCAACTCAAATTACGTGATTCTGTAATTCTCTGACATCTAAGTCATCTGCACAGATAATTGTCGGACCCATGGGAGCAGATGGAATCAGCAAGTGAGATGGTATAGAGGGAGGAGAGAAAAGGGCCCCAGGCAGAGCCCTGGGGGACACCTATAGTTAATGAGTGGGATCTGGGGGAGGATCCAGCAAAGGAGACAGAGGAGTGGTCAGACATATTTCATTGGAGTTCTTTTCTTTTTTGCATCATTCTTATTATCCACCAACTATTCACAATAGAAGCCCTCTCTTATAACCAATCAGTATAGGCAAGCAAAACAAATTCATACTTGGATCATGTCTAAAACTATGTTTTATTCTGTGCCCATAGAGCAAAGGATAGGAAGTGTGCTTCATCATCAGTTTTCTGAAAGTCACGATTGGCTCTTGCATTGATTAGAGTTGTGAAGTCTTTCAGTTGTTTTCCTTTACATTATTGTGCTCACTTTGTAAACTGTTTTTTTGGTTCCACTCACTTCACTCTGGATTGGTTCATAGACATCTTTTCAGGCTTCTCTGAATTTGTCATGGTTGTCATTTCTCACAATAATATTCTTTCCTATTGATATGTTACCATTTGTTCAGCCATCTTCTATTGATTGGCACCACTTTGTATCCATGGCCTGTTCTTGAAGCCATGTTGTTTCTTTGTGATTATTACTTCCTTTTCCATTTTGCCAGGAATCAAAGTCTAGCACACTGAATTATAGTTTGTAGATGCTAATCTTGACAGTAGTTGCCCTTTACCAACCTGTGGTACTTATGCAGTTCATTGATATCTTTTCTTATGAGAAAACAGTCATTTCCCAATCTGCCATTTCTCCTATTGGACCCTCCCTCGTAACTGTCCAATTCAGTTCAACAAGCATTCATTTTTAATTTTTCCTTTGGTTTAAATTTTTTATTGATATCTTTTGTTTTTATATCACTTTCATTTTCAAATATATCCCTCTTCTCTCCCCAACCCCAGGAGCCTTCCCTTGTTTTATTTTTTTTTTTGAGGGGGGAAGGCAGGGCAGTTGGGGTTAAGTGACTTGCCCAAGGTCACACAGCTAGTAAGTGTGTCAAGTGTTTGAGGCCACATTTGAACTCAGGTCCTCCTGACTCCAGGGCCAGTGCTCTACTCACAGCACCACCTAGCTGCCCCCTTTCCCTTGTAGCAACAAAGAAAAAAACCAGTTCAGTAAAGAGTAACCAACATAGCAACTGAGTTTGACAGTATATGTAGCATTTCATTCCCATAGACCTCCACTTCTGCAAAGAGAAAGGTGTATTTTCCCTCATTGTGGTTAAGTTTAAAACAAGATTTTATCAATTGCCTACTGTGTGTCAGACACTGTGCTTCTCACTGTGGACAAAAACAAAACATTCTTAGCCTAGATATACAATGGATACATAGACAAGTAAATTCAAAATGTATCCAAACGAAGGGGAGGGGGTCTAGTTTTGTGTGCAAAGTAGTACTTGAGCTGAGTCTTAGATGGCTCGCATTGCTACTATTTAGGGAGAGAAACTCTTCCAAGGTCACAGGAAGAGGGAAGGGATGCATAAACCAAAAGAGCCTGTGTAAGATGCACCTAGCCTCCCTTTATCTGCTCCATGATTTCTGGCCCTGCTGGAGAAGAAAGGGAGGGGCTCATTGTAGCCCCATATGGAGGGGGAGGGGCAATCCAGGATCATCAGAAATTTTTCTGCCAGTTTCTCTCTTTACCACTCACCTCAGGCTCAGATAAAAGCTATTAGGAACTAAGGGAGTGCCCTTGTGGTCTGTGGATGTCATGCAATGGTCCTGTGTCATAAGAAATGATGAAACAGTTTCAGAGAAACCTGGGAAGACTTCTAAGAGTAGAACCAGAAGAACAATTTATACAATGACTTTACAGGGTGTTCCCAGAGGCTGGACACATAGGCAAAAATGCATATTTTCAAGAAATGAAATGAATGAAATTTTCAACAACATTTTATTTAATTGGAATATTAACAAATATCATCTTCAATGTGATTTCCATCATTTGTAATGCAAAGGTTGAGCGCTTTGCAAGATTCACATGAACTAGATGCAAGTAACTCCACATCGCCTACACCCTGTGAAGATAGAAACAAACTTGAAAGACTTCGGAACTCTGATCAATGCGATGATAAATTATGACTCCAAAAACAGAAAGCTGAAACATGCCACTCATCTCCTGACAAAGAGGCGGTGAACTTGAAATGTACAAAAAGACCTGCATTTTTGGATATGGTTAACATAGGAATTTGTGCTGGACTATGTAGGTATGTCTGGATGGATTTGGTGTTTGGGTTTCTTTGTTTTGGTTTGCTCAGTGCAGGGAGAGGAGTGAGTGGGAGGGACAGATGAATTTAAAAATACTTGTTTCTTGAAAAATAAAAATTAGTTTTTTAAGCAAAGGAAGGAATTCAGAGATAAAAGGCTACATCCCTACATTATTTTGGTCACTGTCAAGTCAAGTCAACAAGCATTCATTAAAGCGTTTACTACAGGCCAGGCACTGGGCCGTATTAGGGACAGGAAGAATGGGGCATTATGTAAATGGTTCTAGTTCTGTTTTCTTCACTTTGCATTAGTTCGTGAACCTCTTCCTATTAACCTCTGAATGCTTCATATTTGTAATTTTTAAAAAAACTAAAATTAATCTGTCTCTCCTACTACCCTACCCCTCATTAAGTAAATAAAAACCATATGAGCTTCCCAAAATACAGTTCTTAATTCGTAGCTATATAGTCTGGCAAAACAAATTCCACCGTTAGCCACGTCTAGAAATGTGTGCCTCTTTCTGAATTTTAAGTTCATCAACCTAGTCATCATTTCTTACAGTGTAGTCAAATTCCATTGCATTCATTCATTGCCACAATTTGTTCAGCTGTTTCTCTAATAGATGGGCATTTACTTTTTGGGGGGTTTTTGCAACCACAAAAAGTCTTGCTATGAGTATTTTGGTCTATGTGGGACTTTTTCCTCTGTCTTTGAATTCATGAGAGCAATGGGGTAGTGGCAAATCCGTTTTCCTGCCCTTTACCATGCATGCAAGTCACCTAACTTTTTTGGGCCTCAGTTTCTTTATCCGTAAAAAGAGGGAATTGGACACCATGGCGTCTAAGGTGCCATTCAATTCTAGATCTTTAGTCCTCAGGTCCATAGTAATTAGTCTTAATGACTATAATGGAAAGTTTTCTTTTGGTTTCTGGGCCATGCTTGTGAGCATTGGTGATCATTATCTAGGGCTGGCACCGGAGATGGAGAGGGTGGAGAACAATGGGGTAAATGGGAATGATATTCTCCAAAAGGTATTCTTTTTTGGAATAAATCTCTGAACACACGGAAGACAGTTCCAGTTATTTGATGATTCTGGTAACTGGGCACAGGTGAGAGATGAAAGGAGGAAGCTTGCGTTAGGCAACAGGGCAAATTACAAGGTATATTCAGGAATTGGAGGCCATATTAGCCTGAACACAGGCTGAACTTTACTCGCCAATCTGCCTTGCATAAAATACAGCTTATAATTGTTGTTTATTTTTCATTTATTTTCAAATAAATCTCACTTTAGAGATATGGATCCTATAAGGGCAGTCTAGATTTAATATTGAACCAGCCCTGCATTGAACATATGATTCTGGCCTGGTCGGAGTATATGATCTCTGTGATATGTTGCTGTAATCTCCTTGCTAGCATTTTATTTAAAAATTTTTGCATCAATATTCATTAGGGAAATTGTTTTTTTGAAAAACCAATAAATAGATAAACCATTGGCCAATTTAATTTAAAAAAAGAAAGAAGAAAATAAAATTACCAGTATAAAAAATGAAAAGGGCGAATTCACAATCAATGAAGAAGAAATAAAAGCATTTAGAAGCTATTTTGCCCAACTATATTCCAATAAAGCTGACAATCTGAATAAAATGGATGAATATTTATAAAAATATAAATTACCGAGATTTGCAGCCTAGGTTAAGACGTATATTGAGAGTGTTACCAGATAGCAGTCCCCCAGACTGCCCTTTCTTTCTCTCTCTCTCTCTCTCTCTCTCTCTCTCTCTTTCTTTCTCTCTTTCTTTCTTTGTTTCTCTCCTTCTCTCTCTCTCTTCCTTCCTTCTTTCCTCTCTCTTTCTTTCTCTCTTCCTTCCTTCCTTCTTCTCTCTCTCCTTTTTTCTTTCCATATTTACATGCATTATATATATTACACACTGAAACACACATACACATATATATGTATATGCTATATGTATACATAAGGCATTCCAAAAGTCTTGGTGCAGTTTTAAGCTTTAATAGCTTTAGTTGGGTCCAGAACTGTGCATCAGGTAGCAGAGAGCAGGGCGGACAGCTGGTTTGTGTCCCCCTCTCCCAATCTTCCCCCATATTTCGCTTGCATTGACTACTTCTCAGATCTCAGGAGTGAGTTCAGGTAGGGCTACTACCTGCTGCTGGCCAAGCAGAAGGGTGTAATGGTTGACCAGGATTGAGATATCATTTGTGCTGGTTCTGAGCCAGGGGACTCAGGGAAGATATCCAAGTTAAAACCTGAGTAGACCATGACCAGCTGATTTCAGGAAGATGTCTAAATATGCAGATTTATGGTATATTAAACCCTCCAGGGACCTGTAAGGACTTGGTTGGGAACATCCTAGCTCTGGAAAATGGTAAATACTGCAAGATAGGCAGCTAGGTGATGCAGTGGTTAGAGGGCCAGGTCTACAGTCAGGAAGATTCATCTTTCTGAATTCAAATCTGGCCTCAGACACGTCTTAGCTGTGTGACTCTGGGCAAGTCACTTCACCCTGTTTGCCTCAGTTTTCTCATCTGTAAAATGAGCTGGAGAAGGAAATGGCAAGCCACTCCAGTATCCCTGCCAAGAAAACCCCAAATGGGGTCACGTAGAGTCAGACATGACTGAAATGACTGAACAACAGCAACAGATACTGCGAGACTCACTGCATTAAAGCTAGAAGGGACCTTAGAAGTCATTGAGTGCAATGTTCTCATCTTAAAGACGAGGAAACTGAGGCCCAGAAAGGTTAAGTGTTTTGCTCAGGGTCTTATAACTATGAATGTCTAAGGCAAGATTTGAATTCAGGTTTTCCTGACTTCAACTGCAACTCTATCTACTTACTATACCATTCTTCCTCTAGCTCTGAAGGGAGAAAAGGCCCCACTGGGAAAGGTAGTGGGAGTCAGGTTTGAAGGTCTGCTTTTGGGGGGTTGTGGGAAGAAGAAGAAGAAACTATTGGAATTAGAAGGGAAATTATTCTAAAAGTTTGTGAAATCAATGTCTAAACTTTAGACTCTAAAGACTGCTTAATAGGAGCAAGTAAGAATAGTTCAGTAATTCAGTCAACAAATATTTATTCATTCATTTGCTTGTTTGTTTGTTTATTGAGACTGGGTCTCCTTATTTTGCACAGGTTGGGGAATTGCCACTCACAGGCCTGATCCCACTGCTGACTGGCATGGGAACTTTGACCTATTCCATTTCTGATCTGGGTCAGTTTGCCACTCCTTAGGCAGTCTGGTCATCCTCCATTCCCAGGGGTTCAATATCTTTGCCCCAGAGTGGACAGTCAATCTACTTCTCTCGCTGTGTTTCAGAACGTCACAGCTCAAGCAATCCATTCAGCTCGTTGTTTCATTTTTTTGTTTTTTTATTTATTTAATATATTTAGTTTTCAGCATTGATTTTCACAAGAGTTTGAATTACAAATTTTCTCCCTATTTCTACCCTCTCCCCCACTCCAAGATGGCATATATTCTGGTTGCCCTGTTCCCCAGTCAGCTCTCCCTTCTGTCACCCCACTCCCCTCCCATCCCCTTTTCCCTTCCTTTCTTGTAGGGCAAGATACATTTCTACGCCCCATTGCCTGTGTATCTTATTTTCTAGTTGCATGCAAAAACTTTTTTTTCTTGTTTTTGAACATCTGTTTTTAAAACTTTGAGTTCCAAATTCTCTCCCCTCTTCCCTTCCCACCCACCCTCCCTAACAAGTCGAGCACTTCAACCTAGGCCACGCATGTATCATTATGTATAACCCTTCCACAATACTCATGTTGTGAAAGGCTAACTACATTTTGCTCCTTCCCAACCCATCCCGCTTTACTGAATTTTCTCCCTTGACCCTGTCCCCTTTCCAAAGTGTTTGTTTTGATTACCTCCACCCCCATCTGCCCTCCCCTCCATCATCCCTCCCCTTTTATTTTTTTTTTATCTTCTTCCCTCTTCTTTCCTGTGGGGTAAGATACCCAACTGAGTATGTATGGTATTCCCTCCTCAGGCCAAATCTGATGAGAGCAAGGTTCACTCATTCCCCCCTCACCTGCCCTCTCCCCTCCTCCCACAGAACTGCTTCCTCTTGCCACCTTTATGCGAGATAATCCACCCCATTCTATCTCTCCCTATCTCCCTCTCTCAGTATGTTGCTCTCTCATCCCTTAATTTCATTTTATTTCTTTTAGATATCTTCCCTTCATCTTCAACTCACTCTGTGTCTGCTCTCTCTCTTTTACACACACACACACACACACATATATATATATATAAAAACACACACACACACACATATATACACATACATACACATGCATACATACACATAGATACATACACATTCACTTATATATATACATAAACATATATATATATATATATATATATATATATATATATATATATATATATATATATATATATATATATATGTATGCATATTCCCTTCAACTACCCTAATACTGAGGTCTCATGAATCATACACATCATCTTTCCATGTAGGAATGTAAACAAAACAGTTCAACTTTAGTAAGTCCCTTGCAATTTCTTTTTCTTGTTCTTTTTCTTGATTACCTTTTCATGCTTCTCTTGATTCTTGTGTTTGAAAGTCAAATTTTCTATTCAGTTCTGGTCTTTTCACTGAGAAAGCTTGAAAGTCCTCTATTTTATTGAAAATCCATATTTTGCCTTGGAGCATGATACTCAGTTTTGCTGGGTAGATGATTCTTGTTTTTAATCCTAGCTCCACTGACCTCTGGAATATCATATTCCAAGCCCTTCAATCTCTTAATGTAGAAGCTGCCAGATCTTGGGTTATTCTGATTGGGTTTCCACAATACTCAAATTGTTTCTTTCTGGCTGCTTGCAGTATTTTCTCCTTGATCTGGGAGCTCTGGAATTGGGCGACAATATTCCTAGGAGATTTCTTTTTGGGATCTATTTGAGGAGGCGATCGATGGATTCTTTCAATTTCTATTTTGCCCTGTGGCTCTAGAATATCAGGGCAGTTCTCCTTGATAATTTCTTGAAAGATGATATCTAGGCTCTTTTTTTGATCATGGCTTTCAGGTAGTCCAATAATTTTAAAATTATCTCTCCTGGATCTATTTTCCAGGTACATGGTTTTTCCAATGAGATATTTCACATTGTCTTCCATTTTTTCATTCCTTTGGTTCTGTTTTATAATATCTTGATTTCTCATCAAGTCACTAGCTTCCACTGGCTCCAATCTAATTTTTAAGGTAGTATTTTCTTCAGTGGTCTTTTGGACCTCCTTTTCCATTTGGCTAATTCTGCCTTTCAAGGCATTCTTCTCCTCATTGGCTTTATGGAGCTCTTTTGCCATTTGAGTTAGTCTATTTTTTAAGGTGTTGTTTTCTTCAGTATATTTTTCAGTATTTTTTTGGGTCTCCTTTAGCAAGTCATTGACTTGTTTTTCGTGGTTTTCTCACATCCTTCTCATTTCTCTTCCCAGTTTTTCCTCTACTTCTCTAACTTGCTTTTCCAAATCCTTTTTGAGCTCTTCCATGGCCTGGGACCAATTCATGTTTTTCTTGGAGGCTTTTGTTGTAGGCTCTTTGACTTTGTTAACTTCTTCTGTCTGTATGTTTTGGTCTTCTTTATCACCAAAGAAAGAATCCAAAGTCTGAGACTGAATCTGGGTGCGTTTTCGCTGCCTGGCCATCTTCCCAGCCAACTAACTTGACCCTTGAGTTTTTCAGCGGGATATGACTGCTTGTAGAGTTTAGAGAACTATGTTCCAAGCTTAGGGGGATGCGCCAGCTCTGCCACACCAGCACTCCTCCTTCCCCAAGAACCCCCAACCTGGAATGGACTTAGATCTTCAGCAGGCTCTTCACTCCTGCTCTGATCTGCCACTTAATTCCTCCCACCAGGTGGGCCTGGGGCCAGAAGCAACTGCAGCTGTAGTTCTGCAGCTGGTAGCGAACCACGAACTCCTTCCACTCCCGCAGCTTTTCCCACTAACCTTCTCTGTTGTCTTTGGTGTTTGTGGGTTGAGAAGTCTGGTAATTGCTGCAGCTCACTGATTCAGGGCACTAGGGCACGCTCTGCCCGGCTCCTGGTCTGGTTGGTCCGTGCCACTCACGCTGGGCTCTGCTCCACTCCGCTCCGCTCTGCTCCCAGCTCTGTGTGGCATAGACCTCACCCAGAGACCATCCATGCTGTCCTGGGCTGGAGTCCTGCTTCCCTCTGCTGTTTTGTGGGTTCTACAGTTCTAGAACTGGTTCAGAGCCATTTTTTATAGGTTTTTGGAGGGACTCAGTGGGGAGCTCACGCTAGTCCCTGCTTTCCAGTTGCCATCTTCCAGGTTGTTGTTTCATTAACTGGAGAGAAGGAGGCTGTGAGAAAGGAAGGTACAGGTAGGGGAGGAGCCAGAAAGAGAGAAAGAAAGGAGGAAGAGCCGTGGAGTTCAGTTTTCCCGATTTCAAATTTATTTCCTGCCCTTGAAAATCCAGCCTCCTTTTGAAATGGCCATTTTTGGGTGCTTGTGATTTCTCTCCCTTGGTCCTCAGCTGAGAGCTTTAGCTATGAAGCTAGAAACCTGGATGTTGCAGCTCTGACAATAGCTACAACAGGATTATTTCTTTTTTAAAAATAAGGTTTTGTAGATATTGTCTGTTTTGAAATCATTATAGATATTCCCAGTGTCCTTCCCCCTCCCAGAGAGCCATCCCAGCTATTTCTTATTTTTCTTTTGCTTTAGTGTGTAGTTTTTTTTGAGAGTTTTTATTTTTAGTTTACAACACTTGGTTCACATAATTTTGAGTTCCAGGTTTTCTTCCCCGCCTCCGCACCTCCCTCCCCAAGATGGCATGGAATCCGATATATCTTCTATGCATAACACACTAGTCAAGTTGTGAAGAAGAATTATGACCAATGGAATGAATCTTGAGAAAGAGGAAACAGAACAAAAAAACCCCTCAAAAACAAAAACAAAAGAGAAAAAAAGGGAAAAAAGGGCAAGCATAAAGTATGCCTCTATCTGCATTCAGACTCCATAGTTCTTTCTTTGGATGTAGATAGCATTCTCCATCATGAGTCCTTTGGAGTTGTCTTTGCACCTTGTGTTGCTGAGAAGATCAAAGTCTATCAGGGTTAGTTGTCACAGAATCCATATATCTGCGGTTGTGTATAATGTTCTCCTGGTTCTGCTCCGCTTGCTCTGCATTATATCGTGTAGGTTTTTCCAGGTTATTATGAAATCCATATCATCCCCATTTCTTATAGCACAAAAGTATTCCATTACCTTCATATACCACAACTTGTTTAGCCATTCCCCAATTGATGGGCATCCCCTTGATTTCCAATTCTTTGCTACTACAAAAAGAACCGCTATGAATATTTTTGTACATATGGGTCCTTTTCCCACTTGTGTGATCTCTTTGGGATACAACCCTAGAAGTGTTATTGCTGGGTCAAAGGGTATGAACATTTTTATAACTCTTTGGGCATAGTTCCAAATTACTCTCCAGAATGACTGGATCAGTTCACAACTCCACCAGCAATGTAACAATGTTCCACTTTTCCCACATCCTCTCCAGCATTTATCATTTTCCTGTTTTGTCATTTTAGCCAATCTGACAGGAGAGGTGTGGTACCTAAGAGTTGTTTTGATTTGCCTTTCTCTAATCAGTAGTGATTTAGAGCATTTTTTTTCATATGCCTATAGATATCTTTAATTTTTTCCTCTGAAAACTGCCTGTTCATATCCTTTGACCATTTCTCAGTTGGGGAATGACTTGTATTCCTATAAATTAGACTCAGTTCCCTGTTTATTTTAGAGATAAAGCCTTTATCAGAGATGCTGGTTGTAAAGATTTTCTCCCGATTTTCTGCTTACCTCCTAATCTTTTCAACTATTTCTTATATAGAAAGAGTTTCTCATGGGGCCAACATTGTAATCCAGCCAGCTAATCATTCCCCAGGATGAGCCAGACACAACAGGAACCAGATGATGGTGGTGGGTCTGGGCAGCTCTACTAATTAGGGTATTTTTCTCTGCTTTGGCTACTCTGGGTGTTTGCTCCCCTGTGGGGTTGGGATGTGTGTGGCGTATGCATTTATGGACCTAAATTGTGATAATGAGTGGGCAATTTCTTCATGGGGCCAGGTTTTCAGCAACTCCATAATTGCTTCCTTTTGGCTGGGTTAGCAGCTTCAGCCACAGGCCTCCCAATCCCAGTGAGGTGGTGGAGCAGGGCAGCATATGGGTTTACAGATTAGGTGTGTTTTTCCTATTATTACAAGATCAGTAGAGACCAAGGTCCTATTGTAACAGGGAGTAGTCCTGGGGGAGGAAGCAAGTGGGAGATAGTGAGATACAGGGGAAAGGATCTTGGATTTGGGTTAAATCCCAGTCCTACTACTTGTTGCCAGTGTGACCCTGGGCAAGTCACTTTACCACCCTAGGCCTCAGTTTCCTCCTCTGTAAATTGCGAGGAGTGGAGGTTGGACCAGATAGACCCTGAGGTCCATTCCAGCTTTAAATCTCTAATCCTATTACTAGACTTTTTGATGGGGGAAGGAGGAATGGAGATACAAAAGAGTCCTTCCTTTTAGGCAGATTAGATGGCTGTCTACTTGGTATGATGTGAAGGGGAACTAAAAGATCTCCATGATTAAAAAAACAAACTTTCCTCTGGTGCCTGAAATAATGACTACGTGAATTCAGAAGATAACAGGAATGTGAACGCTGGCAGATGTGGCAAGGTTGTTGGCAGCAGCTGCCAACTTTACCACTTTCCCTGCTGGTCTTTCTTTTTTATCTAAAGATTTTTATTGCCCAAGATTCATCCTCTCCCCACTCCGCCCATTTAATTTTTAGTTCCAAATTTGCCCCCTCTCTCTAACGTCCCCCATTCATTGAGAATGACAGAAATATAATACCTGTTATACATAGAAAGTCATGCAAAACATTTCTGCATTAGCCATGTTCTGAAATAAAAGCAAGAAAAATAAAGGCAAAAATATGCTTCAACCTGCACTCTGAGTCTATTGGTTCCCTATCGGGAGGTGAATAGAATTTCACATCATGAATCCTTTGGAGTTGTGGGGAGTCCTTGTATTAATCAGAATTATTAAGTCTTTCACAATTGATTATTGTTACGATATTGCTATTACTATGTAGATTGTTCTCTTGGTTCTGCTCGCTTACTTTGTATCAGTTCATATACTGTTTCCCCATGTATAAGATGCACCTTAATTTTGGGGCCCAAAATTTGAAAAAAAAGTTTTACATAAAGTTATTGAACTCAAGTTTTATTCATCTGCTCGTAGCTTTCAGGCATCTTTTGGGCAAGACTGGTGCGTGTACGCATGGTTAGTCCATTCCATTTCATGAACCTGAAGCACCAATTGTGTCCTCCTTTGAAATCAGTAACTTCTTTTTCATCAGCAATTCTTCTTGCCTCATGCTGAACCATCTTTGTGGACACAGGAATTCCAATTGCCCTTTGCTCTTCAATCCATATCTTCAATTCCCTCTCTAAATCAGGCCATTTTGCTGACTTGCCTTTCATGGCCTTCTTCTGCCATGGTGTTTTCAGTAGGGTTTCTTCTTCCTGTAGCCAGTCTTGAATTGTTTTCTCAGTTGAAGGAGGACCAAACTTATGTTCAGCAGCACGATTTCCATTCACTTTTGCAAACTGGATCACTTTTAACTTGAATTCAGCACTGTACGAATATCTTTTCTGAGCCATTTCTGGGCAAAATGTAACCTAAATATGCCGGTAACAAATGTGAAACAATGAGCGCAAAGACAACAAGCCTCGAAAAAGTGGGAAATGCAAGTACAAAAAATCTACAACAGTGAGCGCAAAAACAAGCGCAAAAAAGCAGGAAATGCAAGTAAAAAAAACTACAACCATTGTATAAGACGCACCCAGTTTTTAGGCCCCAAAGTTTTCAAAAAAGGTGTGTCTTATACATGGGGAAATACGGTGAGTCTCCCCAGGTATTTCTAAAACCATCCCCTTCATCATTTCTAACAACACAGTATTCCATCCCATTCATATACCATACTCTGTTTAGCCATTCCCCAATTGATGACCATTCCATCAGTTTCCATTTCTTTGCCACCAGGAAAGGAGCTGCTATAAATATTTTCTTAGACATAGGTTCTTTTCCTTTTCCTTTGATCTCTTTGGGATACAGACCTAGTAGTGGTATTGCTGGATCAAAAGATATGCAAAGTTTTATAGCCCTTTGAACATAATTCTGGAATGTTCTCTAGAATCGCTAGACTGTTTAACAGTGCCATTTTGGAGTTTGAGGGTATGATTATTTTTGTAGCTGTCACTATGTCCTGCCACTTTCACAGTTCCTCCAGCAATGGATGAGCACACCTCTTCCTTCCCAACTCTTCTAGCATTCAGTTTCATTACTTTGAATTCTTTTCCCCATTTGCTGTATATGAGATGGTGCCTTGCTGTCGTTATAATGTTTATCTTTGATAGAGCATTTTTTCCAGTGATTATTAACAATCTTTGTTTCTTCTTATGAAAGTTGTCTGTTCATGGCCTTTTGAAGAATGTTTTCTTACTCTAGAGGAAATGAACTTGGGTATTGAGCATTGCTTGGGTTACAGTATCAGCTTCTCCAATGAATAGAAAACAGGATTCCAAATATAAAATTTTGACTTTGGAACAACTTTGCAGAGAGGTTGGCCTGTCTGAGATATGAGTTAGTGTGGTATGAGGTAGTGTGAATGAACCTATGTACTAGAGTTAGAATCAAATGAGAATATACATCTAATAATAGAAAGGAGAGAAAAGCTAGAATTGTAATGTGCCAAATGGTAAAAGAAAAATGCCTACAACTAAGAATAATTTATTTTGCAAAGCTGAGCATAAGCCTACAGGGGGAAAAGGACATTTAATGGAATCAATTATTTCTAAGCATTCTTGTTAACAAAATAAGAAGGCATCAAATATATTCTTACAAAGACCGGTTTGGCTGCAGAGCAGAGTATATAGAAGAGAAGAATATTAGTGAGATGAGACTGGAAAGGCAGAGTGGTGTCAAACTTTGGAGGGCCTTGAATACCATGCTAATGGGTTAGACCTTCCCTTGAAGGTCTATAGGGAGTCACTCAAGATTTCGGAGCTGAAGAGTACCATGACCAGACTTAATAAAGAAGATTCAGGCAGTGGTATGAAGCACTGATTGGAGGGGGAAGAAAGTAGAGGCCATCCAACCTTACCACTTTTGTGTCCCCTTTTTTAGGACTCCCTCTCTGTCAGAAGGAAATCTTGTTGGTAATGCCAAAGAATTAACGTGTTGCTCTAACACATTTGCATTGGTGCCAGGGTGCTCTGAAGATACCATTCTTCTCTCAAAGGAATGGGATTAATCCCAGAATTCCTGAAGATATCTGGGGGCAGGAGGGGCTGCCTTTTGCCACCCCTGCTGCCCTCTTCCCATTCTAGCTTCCAGCTGGCTGGGTGAGCCAGAGCCCTATCTCCAGCCCAGGTGGTTCACTAGATAAGGCTATGCCATCCTTTGACAATGGGGAGTTCCTGAATTCAGGAAATACCAATAATAAGACTTGTAGAGTAGGCAAAGTGGATGAAAGGGCAAAAAAGGCCTCTCAGTGCCTGAGCCTCTCCAGCAGAATATGAACTCATCTTAGAATGGGGAGAAATAGGGAGGGCTCTTTGTCTTTTAGAGGGGAATGAAGAGAACTGGCTTTCATTTGTCTGGGATTGCTGACCAATCTTACCTGGAGGATGGACGGGAGAAGCGCTTGAGGAGGAGCAATTGCCAGTCCTTGAATTCTAGTTTTCTGTCTTTTGAGGTTTTCCCTGCACCTTTGAAACCTCCGCCTGTCAGAATTGCAAAAAGGACAAGAAATGGTCAAAGGACATTACAATTTATGTAAGATTTAGCTGAAAGCCTGTAAAAGGGCTTTGGGCTTTAGCTGGCTATATATGCCCCAGAAAGACCAGGAATCAGGCTAGGTAAGTAGGCAACCCCCTTAGATTAGAAATTTTAGACCTGGTGAATTGGTAAAAAGAGCTTTCTCATCCAGGGATCCCTGTACTGATGAAATCACAGGTTTGGAAATAAAAATCTCTTGTGGCTCAACCCTAGCAACAACCCCCACCTCTAGGACCACATGCTACATGTCAGTTTAGAAATTCTCAACAGTCCTTTAGCAGTCTGGGTTTTAGGAACTCCCTCGGAGCTGTGTGATTCTTCTTTCCATGGCTGCCATCTCATGAACTGAGAGGTTATGCCATTGCATCTTCCAGGATAGGTCCAAGTACTTGGAGTCCTGCATCCCTCCCCTCCTCCATCCATGGGGACAGGTCACAGGACTCCACCATTTCCTGGGACCGTGTGGTTGAGAGGTCCTTGTTGGTGAGAGCACATTCAACTGCAAGGTGCCTCTGCAATTGTCAATCAATCATCAAACATTTATTAAACACTTACTATATGCCTGCTTTGGGAATACAAAGTGAAATACTTCCTCCACTCAAGTAGCTTGAACTCTAATGGGAGAATCAATGGGTATATAATTGGTATGTACGAAATAAACACAAAAGATGGAAGGATAGCCTTATAAGAGAAGACATTAGCAGCTGGAGAGACCAGGAAAGGCCATCTGCAGAAGTCAATGTTTGAGCTGAATCTGGAAGGAAGCCAGGGATTTGAAGAAATGGAGATAAGGAGGGAAATATTCCAGGCATGCAGGACAGCCAGTGCAATGTCATGGAGGTGGGAGATGGAGTGTCATGCATAAAAAGGGTACAAAGTCCTATGAATGATCTCCCCAGCTTCCAGTCTTGCCTCTTAACCAGAACTGGGTGATCTTGGACAAGTCCCTTCTTGTAGCATCTTAGTTCCTTCCCAAATAAAATGAGAGTGTTGGATTGTAATAGTAATTAAGGTGGGACTTTTTGCTATTGACCTTTAATGATTCTGGCCTTTGTTTGAATGGGGCAGAGAAAGTGGGATGTTTTTGTATTTCTCAGCATTGAGACAATTGGGAGCCGTTGATTTGTATCAGGGCTCTCTGGCTCTGAACAGGATATATACGTGCAAAGGTTAGGGTTCTTGCTTGGAGCTCTGAGCCACAGCAGGAATGGTGCATGACTCTGGGCCAGCTGTTATAATGAGCTCCCTGGCTGTACATCCAGATGCTGAATTGTATTTGGTCTGTAATTCAGGGTGCTGGTTTTTCCCCTGAACTAAGCAAATGATATTTGTATGCTGGATTAAAGTAAGATTGTTAACCCCTTAACGTTGCTTTCCTTAAGTAAAGCAGATCAAAAGGACCTGTGTTGGCAACTTTCTGGCTGCTGGTTGTTGGTGGATCTTACACCTCCACAGAAGCTGCTAGCTGGATTGTTGATACATGGACTAATTGGTTTATAAGGTTCTTTCTACTCTAACATTGGGTGATCTAATGACTTGGCTGATAGGCGAAGATGGGGATAGTTGGTGGAAGAAAAGAAGGAAGGATCAGGAAAAGCTTCATGAAAGAGGTAGTAGCCCCTGAGGTGGACTTTGAAGGTAGAATTTTTGGGGGGAGGGCAAGAAATTATATCTTTATTTTCACCAACCTCTAAATAAAATTTAGCATTTCCTTCAGTTATAAATTTTAAAAATATTTTTTAAAAAAATCTTAATGAGCATTTATTTTTCCCTTCCAACTCTCCCCTGCTCCTTGCCTCAGTTGAACAATTAAAAAAAAAGAAAACCTTCATAGCAACTATGTTTAGTTCAGCAAAACAGATATCCAAATTGGCCATGTCCAGTCATATACATCTCATTCTCCATCCTGAGTCAGCTCTCTGGCAGGATGTGGGGTAATATGCTTCATCATTGGGCCCCTGGAATGTTGGTCATTGTATTAAACATATTTCTAGAGTTTTTCTTTATTTTTGTCATTGTATAATGCAAATTAAGCAACTCTAAGGCCCTGCCTCATACTCATCAAATTGACAAGCATGATAAAAGAAGAAAATGATAAGTCAGGAGGGGCTACTAATGAGTCCTTACTCTAGTAACTGGAAGCTTTGGGTTTATTAAATCCTAAGCTACTGTATTTGTTTTCTTCTGTACACTGTGTACCTTATCTTTTTGCACTGATTGACCTCTCTATTTGTTGACCAGACCAAGTAATCTTGCTTTGTAGTATAGTTTGAAAGCTGGCACTGCCAGGTCCCTTTTCTTCCCACTTTTTCATTACTTTTCTTGGGTAGAATTTCAATATTTAAAGTCACAGGAAAAAGAACATTTCTGGCACAGAGAGCAAGAAAGATCAGTATAATTAAAGGCACAGAGGTAGGAAAGTGGGGATCATGCTTAGGGAATGACTCTAGCCTGGAATAGCCATGTAAGTAATGCCACATCTAACAATACACAGAGAAGACAGAAACTATCCATGAAATTCTCTTTGGCATTAAAAAATTAAGCATTATTTGATCATAAACAATGAATTCAATGTCTATTAGCAACCAACACCGGAGAGAAAATTGTTCCAAAATTGATAACTTCTGTTTTTCTCTCTCTAACTTCATGTTCTTGTACAACTTGCAGTAAATCTTTAGAGACACTGTCTTCTGAGCCTAAAACCTATTTCCCCACCTCATTCTCACATTCCCTGTAAATACATGTAATGCATCTTTGAAATCAAAGTTATCATTTCTTTAAAAAAAATCTCCAAGGCTCTTGCTTGTCTCCCATGGTGGAGGGGCTTCCTCGTCATTACCACCATAGCTGAGAAGTCTGAGGGGAGTGAGAATGGGACTTCGGCACAGCAGGATGGCCTCACTCTTAGAATTTCAGAGGTTCTGTCCTGTTTAGTAAGTACTTAATAAAGCCTTGTTGATTGATTGAGCAAATGTTTGCATTATCGCTGCATGATGTGTGTGTGTGTGTGTGTGTATGTGATATTCAAGAGGCAAAGACTGAGAATAGGATCACATGACATGGAGCTGAAAGGAACCTCAGAAGCTGTCTAGTCTAACTCTTAAAAACAAAACCAGTTGAGGAAACTGACTCCCCCATCACTAGCTACCTCGTAGGACTGTTAGGAGAGAAGTAAACACTTAATAGGGGGCACCTAGGTGGTGCTGCGGCGGATACAGTACAGGGCCTGGAGTCAGGAAGACTCCTCTTCCTGAGTCCAAATCTAGCCTCAGACACTTACTAGCTATGTCACCCTAGACAAGTCACTTCACCATATTTGCTTCAGCTTCTTTATCTGTAAAATGAATTGGAGAAGGAAATGGCAAACTACTTCAGTATCTCTGCCAAGAAAACCCCAAATGGGGTCATGAAGAGTTGGGTACGACTGAGCAACAACAAAGCATTTCGTGAATGGAAGCTGACTACTTCGTATGGTTTCCTCCAGGAAACACAATGCTCTACATATAATAGGCGCTTAATGAATGTTCATTGAATTGAATTACATGTGGGACTCTGCTATTTTGAAGTTTACCATGTATAGTCCACATCTAAACCATCCAGGCCAATAGGATAATAGCATTATAGCTTTAAAGCTGGAAGGGACCTTAGAGATAATCATTTTATAGATGAGGAAATCTAGGATCAGAGAAGTGATCCTTACACATAGTAGATGCGCAGTAAATGTTTGTTGAATGGAAACAGATGTGCCTATGAAGTGGTTGATTTCATCTTAGTGACTTTGCCTGAAATTAGGGTAAACTGTCACCAGGTTTCAGTAGTGGCCTGGACAGTAAGAAGATTATGCTATGGGCACAGACAGATGCTTTTCCTTTATTGAAAAAATACAATATGACTTTGAAAACACATAGGCAGAGATTTCAGGAGGCTTTCCCTATTTATTTATTTTTTGCAAATTAATTTATCTATTTTTAATTTTCAACGTTCACTTCCATAAGTTTTAGATTTTTTCTACCTCCCTCCCCTCCTTTCTCCCCAAGATGGCGTGCAATCTGATATGGGCCCTACATTTACATTCTCATTAAATGTATTTTCACATTAGTTATGTTGTATAGAATGAATGGGAGGAACCATGAGAGAGATAAAACAAAGCAAAACAAAAAAAGAGAGCAAATGGTCTGCTTCAATCTGCATTCAGACTACATGTTTCTTTCTCTGGGTGTGGATGGCATTTTCTATCATGAGTCTTTTGGAGTTGTTTTAGGTCCTTGCATTGCTGAGAAGAGCTAAAGCTATCAAAGTCATTTATCTCACAGTGTGGCTGTTACTGTGTGCAATGTTCTGCTGGTTCTGCTCACTTCTCTCAGCATCAGTTCATATAAGTCTTTCCAGGTTTTTCTGAAGTCTGCCTGCTCATCATTTCTTATAGAGGCTTTCCCTATTTAGCATCTCTGGATGGATCTCTTTTCCCTGGGGAGCAGGGTGTTGAAGGTCTGGAAAGCGTCTCTTTAACTGGTATCCCACCAAGACTGAGCAACCTAAAGGGCTCCCAGAGGGCTAGACAAAACCTCCCTTTGCGACTGAGAGCTTTTATGAGGAGGAGATCTTTCCACTAAGGAGCCAGAAGAATTTAAGAGACACCTTAGAGATTCACTGCCAGGAAGACAGCATCTCTTAGGGACCTCATTAATGAGAAAGTGAGAGAACTCAGTGCAGTGAGCTATAGCAAGCTGGGGACTCTAGAGAGCTGATAATATGACCTCTATTGGACAAAGCTCTGCCCGGAGGAGGAGGGAAGGGTGTCTCTAGTGAGTGCCCCAGGGATCTGTCCTTGGTCCTGAGCTGTATCATACTTTTAACATTTACTTGAACGAAAGCATAGAAGGGGTGCTTGCCATATTTGCAGATGATGCAAAGCTGGGAAAGATAACTAATATGTTGGATGACAGAGACAAGACCCAAAAACATATGAACAACCTAAATGATGGACCAAATCTAGTGAGATAAAGTGTAGTAGGGAACAATGTAAAATCCTATACTTGGTGTCAAGAAATCAACTTCAGAAGTAAAGAATGAGGAAAGCATTGTTAAGCAGCAATTTGGATGAAAAAGCCTTTGGTGGGAGGGGTTAGTGAAGTACAAGCTCACAGAGAGTCAACAGTGTGATGTGGTCCTCAACAAAGAACATAATATGATGTTAACTAAAAGAGAGGTGCAGGGCCTAGGACTAGAGAAGTTATAGTTCCATTGTATTCTGCCTCAGTTAAATAATGACTGGAATATTGTATGCATTTCTGGGTGATAAAATATTGGAAGGACTTTGATGAGCTTGAGAGTGTCCAGAGAAAGGTCACTGGGGTGGTGAAAGGTCTCAAGGTCTTTCCATATGAGGAGCCATTGAAGGAACTGAGGTCGGTTAATCTAATGAAAAGAAGACTTAGAGGAGAAATGTCATTTGAAAGGCTGTTCCAAGAAAGAGGGATTAGCTTTGCTCTGCTTGGCCCCAGAGGGCAGAACTGGGCACAGTCAGTGGAAGTGGTAGATTTAGGCTTCCTAACAATTCCAACAATCCCAAAGAGGGAATAGCAACTTTGGGAGGGACACTGAAGGTCTTCAAGGGAAGGCTGGGTATCAACTTGTCAGTTACTGTAGGGGGAATTCTTTTTTTTAAATAACAAATTTATTTTTTTATTTTTAGTTTACAACACTCAGTTCCACAAGTTTTTAAGTTCCAAATTTTCTCTCCCTTCCTCTGCTCCCCACTCCCCGCCAAGATGGCATGTAATCCAATGTAGGTTCTACATATACCTTCACGCTGAACTTATTTACATAATAGTCCAGTTGTAAAGAAGAATTATAACCAATGGAATGAATCATGAGAAAGGAGAAATGAAACCAAAAAAAGAAGGGGAAAAAAGAGAGCAAATAGTTTGCCTCCATCTGCATTCAGACTCCATAATTCTTTCTCTGGATGTGCATAGCTTTTTCCATCATGATGTGATACCTGAGTAGCCAGCTATTGCTAGAAAAACCCTGCCCCCAGCCCCTAACTGCAAACCCCAGTCTGCATAAGAAAAAAACAGACTGAGGTCCTGCCGTTTGGCAAGTATCCTGGGCCCCTAAGACATTTCCAAGGATGTAAGCTAATTACCAGGAAAGCCTAATGATCTTCCTTTGTCTAACTGAGTGGGCTGAGAGACAGCTCTATCTCTCGTCTCAACAAAGCCAGCTGGAGCATCCCTCAGTCTGCCTATGGCCTTGAAGGATGAAAGCCTCAGCCCCAGATATTCTTTTGAATTATGTGACTGTTCCTAGCTCTTATCTCATGAGTCATGTTGTGGGATGTATGGCAAACTGGACACAGAGATCCTGGGTTGTAATTCCAATTGACACTTTGTCAACTATCTGATATGTTGTATTTACAATCTATGCAGGAGGTTCCTCTAATGTATCATGGTCATAAAAAGTGAAATAACACAGGCTTGCTGAGTCTGCAAAGTAACATATGTAAACTTCAAGAGATAATTAAGCACTGAATCCTGTATTGTCTATATAAACTACCCTCTCGGTTTAAACGGGGTCATTTGCTTTGGGAATTTTCCCCGAATGACTGCCGGCTAATAAACTTCTCCATTCAAAACTTATACTCTGTGGCGTGTCTCACTCGCTTCTGGTATAACAATGAGTCTTTTGGAGCTATCTTTGAACCTTGTATTGATTAAAGGAGTCAAGTCTATCAAAGTTAGTCCTTACAGATACCATATGTCTATAATTGTGTATAATGACCTCCAGGTTCTGTTCCCTTCCCTCAGCATCAGTTCATATAAGTCTTTCCAGGTTATAATGAAGTCTGTCTGTCTCATTTCTTATTGTACAATAGTATTCCATTACATTCATATACCACAACTTGTTTAGCCATCCCCCAGTTGATGGGCATCCCCTTGATTTCTAGTTCTTTGCCACCACAAAAAGAGCTGCTATAAATATTTTTGTACATACGGGTCTCTTTCTCACTTGTATGACCTCTTTGGGATGTAGCCCTAGAAGAGGTATTGCTGGGTCAAAGGGTATACACATTTTTATAGCCCTTTGGGCATAGTTCCAAATTACTCTCCAGAATGGCTGGATCAGTTCACAACTCCACCAACAATGTAACAATGTTCTAATTTTCCCACATCCTCTCCAGCATTTATCATTTTCCTGTTCTATCATGTCAGCCAATCTAACAGGAGAGATGTGGTATCTAAGAGTTGTTTTGATTTGCATTTCTCTAATCAATAGTGATTTAGAGCATTTTTTTCATATGACTATAGATATCTTTAATTTCTTCCTCTGAAAACTGCATGTTCATATCCTTTGACCATTTCTCAATTGGGGGAATGACTTGTATTCCTATAAATTTGGTTCAGTTCCCTGTATATTTTAGATATGAGGCCTTTATCAGAGATACTGGTTGTACAGATTTCCTCCCAATTTTTTGCTTCCATCCTAATCTTTGACTTTGTTTATACAAAAGCTTTTCACTTTAACATAATCAAAATTATCCATTTTGCATTTTTAATACTCTCTATCTCTTTTTGGGTCATGAATTCTATCTTATCCCATACATATGACAGGTAAACTATTCCTTGCTCTCCCAAATTACTTATAGTATCAGCCTTTATTCCTAAATCATGAACCCATTCTGACTTTATTTTGATATACAGTGTAAAATATTGGTCTATGCTCAGTTTCTGCCCTACCATTTTCCAATTTTCCCAGCAGTTTTTGTGAAATAGTGAATTCTTAACCCAGAAGCTGGACTCTGGGTTTATCAAAGAGTAGATTGCTACAGTTGTTGACTGCTGCATCTTGTGTACTTAACCTTTTCCACTGATCCACCACTCTGATTTTTAGCCAGTACCAAGTAGTTTTGATGACTGCTGCTTTATAGTACAGTTTAATATCTGATATGGCTAGGCTACCTTCTCTAGCATTTCTTTTCATTAATTCACTTGATATTCTGGACCTTTTATTCTTCCAGATGAATTTTGTTATTATTTTATCCAGCTCTGTAAAATAATTTTTTGGAAGTTTGATTCGTATGGCACTGAATAAGTAAGTTAATTTAGGTAAAATTGTCATTTTTATTATATTAGCTCAGCCTAACCACAAGCAATTGATTTTTTTTATTTATTTAGATCTGACTTTATTTATGTGAAAACTCTTTTGTAGTTGCATTTGTATAGACCTTGGGTTTGTCTTGGCAGGTAGACTCCCAAATATTTTATAGTGTCTACAGTAACTTTAAATACAATTTCTCTTTCTATCTCTTGCTGTTGGGCTTTGTTAGTAATATATAGGAATGCCGTGGATTTATGTGGGTTTATTTTGTATCCTGCAACTTTCGTAAAGTTGTTTATTATTTCAAGTATGAGTGAGATAGTGAAGGCCTCTCGTGAAATGTAAAACTCAGCTTTCTACTTAAGTTTTTCTGTAAGACAGGTTAGTGACCATGGGAAGACAAGTTAGTGACCATTGGGTACTCTGGGAATGAAAATAGGGACACAGGATGCTTACATCCTTTGTATTTATCTAAGGGCGAGGGGCCTGAAAGGAAGAAGGATAGATGCAAACATCTGGCTGGAAGGCCAGATGTGAGAAATGTTCGGAAAGGACCAGGAAGATGTAAGAATGGTGGGAGAATAGGTTCACCATCTGTTGCACATGTAAGAGTGGTGGGAAGGTTAGGTTTGTCACCTGCTTGTCAAAGATAACCACACCATTTGTTCTTTGTCATTGTCACTGGGGTAGATTTATCACATTCCAGATTGTACCCTCAAGGCTTGCGATTTTGAGCCGAGAGGAAGAAGGGGGGAGGAATCATGGTTAGGGACCTATAAAAGAACCCCTGTTATCTGTGTTTAGTGTGCTCTGACGCTGAGAGAAATCTCAGTTTGGGTTGCCCTTTCCCGCAGGATCGTAATAAAATCCTTTCTACTTTCTACCTGAGATGCCTCTGATTTTAATTCGTCAACTGTCCTACACAAGTAGTTTTTTACTTGATTCTCTAGGATTCTCTAAGTAAATCATCATATCATCTGCAAAGAGTGATAACTTAATTTCTTCTTTGCCTATTCTAATTCCTTCAATTTCTTTTTCTTCTCTTATTGCTGAAGCTAACATTTCTAGTACCAAATTGAATAATAGAGGTGATAATGGACATCCCTGTTTCACCCCCGATCTTATTGGGAATGCATCTAGCTTATCCCCGTTACATAATGCTCGCTGATGGGTTTAGGTAGATGCTACTTATAATTTTAAGGAAGACTTCATTTATTCCTATGCTTTCTAGTGTTTTTAATAGGAATGGGTGTTGTATTTTGTCAAAAGCTTTTTCTGCATCTATTGAGATAATCATATGGTTTCTGCTAGTTTTGTTGTTAATATGATCAATTATGCTGATAGTTTTCTTAATATTGAACCAGCCTTGCATTCCTGGAATGAATCCTACCTGGTCATAGTGATAAGTTCTTGTGATAAGTTGCTGCAATCTTTTTGCTAATATTTTGTTTAAAATTTTTGCATCAATATTCATTAGGTAAATTTGTCTATAATATTCTTTCTCTGTTTTGACTCATCCTGGTTTAGGTATTAGTACCATATTTGTGTCATAAAAAGAATTTGATAAGACTCCTTCTTCACCTTTTTTCCCAAATAGTCTATAAAGTATGGGAATTAATTGTTCTTTAAATGTTTGATATAATTCACATGTAAAGCCATCTGGCCCTGGAGATTTTTTTCCTAGGGAGTTCATTGATGGCTTGCTCAATTTCTTTTTCTGAGATGGGATTATTTAGGAATTTTATTTCCTCTTCTGTTAACCTGGGCAATTTATATTTTTGTAAATATTCATCCATTTCCCTAAGGTTGTCAAATTTATGGGCAAAATAATTCTTAATTATTGTTTTAATTTCCTCTTCATTGGATGCGAATTCACCCTTTTAATTTTTGATACTGGTAATTTGATTTCCTTCTTTCTTTTTTTTAATTAAATTGACCAAAGGTTTATTGATTTTATTGGTTTTTCCATAAAACCAGCTCTTAGTTTTATTTATTAGTTCAATAGTTTTCTTGATGTCAATTTTCTTAATCTCGCCTTTGGTTTTCAGTATTTCTAATTTGGTATCTAATTGGGGATTTTCAATTTGTTCTTTTTCTCTAGCTTTTTCAGTTGCATGCCCAGTTTATTGATCTCCTTTTTATCTATTTTACTCATGTAAGCATTTAGAGATATAAACTGCCCCTAAGAACTGCTTTTGCTGCATCGCATAAGTTTTGGTATGTTGTCTCATTATTGTCATTCTCTTGAATGAAGTTATTAATTGTTTCTATGATTCGTTCTTTTACCCACTCATTCTTTAGGATTAGATTTTTAGTTTCCAATTAATTTTTACTTTATCTTTCCATGGTCCTTTATTACAAATAATTTTTATTGCATCATGATCTGAAGTGATGCATTGACTATTTCTGCTTTTCTGCACTGGATTGTGAGGTTTTTATGCCCTAGTACATGGTCAATTTTTGAGTATGTGCCATGTACCACCTTGAAAGAGCTATATTCCTTTTTATCCCCACTCATTTTTCTCCAGAGGTCTATTATATCTACCTTTTCTAAAATTCTATTCACCTCCTTAACTTCTTTCTTGTTTATTTTGAGGTTAGATTTATCAAGTTCAGAGAGGGGAAGGTTGAGTCCCCCACTAGTATACTTTTGCTCTCCATTTCTTCCTATAACTCCCTTAACTTCTCCTCTAAAAATTTGTATGCTATACCACTTGGAGCCTGGTGCCTTTTAGCAGGATATAGTGTCCTTCCTTATATCTTTCAATTACATCTATCTTTGCTTTTGCTTTGTCTGAGATTAGGATTACTACCGTGTAGGAGGAATTCTTGTTCAAGTATGGGTTAGACCAAATGGCCTCCAAAGTCCCTTCCAAGGTTAAGAGTCTGTGATTCTGAACAACACTAGGGAATGCCTTTCTCCTTAGAGAGGAGGTGGTATAGTAGGAGTACAGGACTGAGAGTTAGGGATCCTCGGGCCTGAATACTGGCTCTGCTGCTTCTTGACCCTATGACCTTGGGTGAGGCATTTCATCTCTTTAAGCCTCAGTTCCCTCTTCTGTAAAATGGGCTAATTACACTTCTACTAAAGAACTGGGAAGCATGATTCTTGTCCTCTCTCCTTCCTGCTGTCATTATTCCCATGGTCCCCAGAGAGGATGGAGGTCAGGGATCGAATCCTTCCACCAAACTCCAATCCCTATCACCAGTGCTCCTTTGGTGTTTTTGTATCCAGGCACCTGAGCACTACAATGCTCCTTACAGCACTTACCTCCCTAAGTGAACTCAAGGGAACCAAGGCATCCTGGTAAGCGAGGAAGACCAGGATGCCAGGATGGTGGATCTCACTTAGCCAGCTCACTTTGCTGTTCTGTTTCCTTGTCTGTTGGATGGTGATGAACAGAGCTTTTCAACGAGGTAGCTATGTTAAGAAAGCTGCAAGAAAGTTGGCATTTGCTCACTTCAGTATGACTTAAACTGTAGGGCAGAGTGGATATAATGTACTGAGATAAGTAAATCCAAGGTGTATGCAAAATAATTTTAGTCACTAACAATTGGTGGGATCAGGAAAGGCCTCCTATAGGAAGTAGAACTCAAGTTGTGATAGAGTTTCTACAATGCAGAGATGAGAAGGAGATGCATTCCAGACATGAGAGATAACCTGTACAAAGGCATGGAGGTGGGAAATAGTATGTCTATGAATAGAAAACTAGTAGTCCGTTTTGGCTGGAATAGATAGTATATGAGGGGGAGGTAATGTGAAATAAATAAGGAGAGGTAGGTGGGAGGCAGACCATAGAGGGCTGTAAATACCAGGCTGAGGATTTTGTATTTTTTTTCTAAATAAAAATAGGTTAATAGGGAGCCACTGAAGATTTCTGAGCAGGGGAGTGATATGGTCAGAGCTGTATTTTAGCTGTATTAATTTATCAGCTATATGGAGGATGGATTAGAAAGGTTAGAGACAGGTGAATCCTTTGGTAAAAATCATCTCTTAACTTATCTTCCTTATAAATCTGGGTTTTCATAAAATGGATTTGTTTGAAAGTAGAGCAATCTGTATTTAAGTTATGATTTTTGAGAAGAACCATATTTGTGTAGAATAATCCAGCACAATCAGAGATTATTACCTCACCCTCTTTGAGAAAGCTAGCTACAGTGGGGGCCTACACTAGCCTTCCTCTTCCTCTTTTCTTAACTCTGCAGTTTGGCTTCCATCCTCATCATTTAACTGGAAATTGTTCTCTCCAAAGTTAGCAATGACCCCTTAATTGACAAAATTAATGGCCTTTTCTCAATCCTCATACTTCTTGACTTCTCTGAACCTTTTGAGACCATTGATCATCCTTTTCTTCTTGATATGTCCTTCTTACTAGGTTTTTGTGACACTCCTCTTTCCTAGTCCTTCTGCATGCTGCTCTTTGTTCATATCCTTTGCTGGATTTTCATTCAGGTGGCAGCCTGCTAGCTCTTGGTGGCCCCCAGGGCTCTGTCCTGGGCCCTCTTCTCTCCTCCCTCTATACATTTTCACCTGGTGATCTCATCAGCCCCCATGGATTCAATGATCATTTTTATGCTGATGATATGCAAATGTACCTATCCTGCCCTAACCTCTCTGTTAACCTATAGTCTTGCAACTCCAAATGACTATTCATCATCTTGGAATAGATGTCCAAATAGATGTCTTAAAGTCAACATATCCCAAACTGAACTCCTTATCTTCCCCCCACGCCAAACCCTCCCCTCTTCCTAACTTCCCTATTACTATTGAGGGCACCCCCATCTCAGGCTCCCAACCTTACTCTCTCATTGCACCCTCCCCCCACCCCATAAAATCAGTTGCCAAGGCCTGTAGATTTTACCTTTGTAACATCTCCTGTAAACACTCCCTTCTCTCCACTGACACAGCCACCACCTTGGTACAGGCCTTTATCATCTCAAACCTCCTGCACTGTAATCACTTCCTGGTTGGGTTCTCTGCTTCCAGTCTCTCCCCACTCCAGTCTACCCTTCACCGAGCTATCAAAGTGATCTTCCTGAAGTGAAGCTTTGGCCATGTCACTCCTCCCTCATTCAGTATATTCTACTGGCTACCTATGATCTTTAGGGTGAAATAGAAAATCTCCCATTTGCCATTTAAAGCCTTTCATGACCTGGACCCTTCCTATGTTTCCCATATTCTTATACTATGTACACTACAATTCATTGACTCCTTAAACAAGTCACTCCATTCTTCCTCTCTGGGTTTTTTCTCTGACTGTCCCTCAGGCCTGAAATGTTCTCCCTCCTCATCTCTACCTCCTGGCTTCCTTCAAGTCTCTACAGGAAGCCTTTTCTAGTCTCCCTCAATGCTCCTGTCTATATGTTGTTTATACATAGTTGGTTGTATTTTGTTTCTCTCTTTAGACTGTGAGTTCCTTGAAAGTAGGGACCATATTTGCCTTTCTTTGTATCTTCAGTACAGTGCCTGGCACATAGTAGGTGCTTCATAAATGTCTGTTGACAAAACACATTCTCTTCTCCTCTCCTCCCCCCCCTCTCTTTTTTTTCTCTCTCTCTCCTTCAACTCTTTTCCTCTCTCAAACTCTCCCTTCCTCAAACTATCTCTGTCTCTTATACTTACACATACACACATACATTTGGATTAGACTTGTGATTTCATTGATATATGGAACTCCCTCTACCAATGCCAGTTGATAACCTCTGCAACTGATAGCCTTAAAGAGTTTTCAGGGGCCCTGAGAGATCAGAAGGGGGACTGGAACCCAGGTCTTCCTCCTTCTGAGGCCAGCATACACCCAAACCATAGGATTGCAAATTTATTGCTTTCAGGATCCCTTTGCACTATTAAAATACCCACCAAAGTTTTTTTAAATGTGGATCATATCTGTCATATTTACTATATTAGAAATAAAACATCTTAGTATTATTATGAAAATAGTTTTGACCTCAGTGACCCCCTGAAATGTTGTCATCCTCTCTCTTTTCCTCTCTTCTCATCTCCCCTCCCCTCTTCCTCTTTTCTCTTCTCCTGTCCCTTCCACTCTCTTCTTCTTTTCCTCTATCTTCTATCCCTTTCCTCCTCCTCTGTCTCTGTCTCTTTCTCTCCTCTCCTCTCTCCTCTCCTCTCCTCTCCCCCTCCTCCCCTCTCCTCTCTCTTCTCTTCTCTTCTCTTCTCTTCTCTTCTCTTCTCTTCTCTTCTCTTCTCTTCTCTTCTCTTCTCTTCTCTTCTCTTCTCTTCTCTCTCTCTCAGAGTTGGGTGAGACTGGAGTTTTCATGTTGCAAGACCCTTTGCAGTGATCTCAGATGAATAAATAGAGGGTAGCAACAAATGAGATGCCTTGACGTGTGCCTTTGTCCTTCCAAGGACTATGCTTGGTTTAATGCTTATATTGTATGGCCAGCAATGACCCTGTCAGCTTACATTCCAGAGGGAGGTGGGCAGATAATAGTGCCATTATGGCTATGGATTTGAAATGAACAAGCAGCCTTTGTAGGGTCAGTTTCCAAGGGGACCGGGCTGCCATCACTAAAAACTGCCACCTTCAATTTGCTTCAAAAAGGGGTCTAATTATAATGGGCTATGGAGGGTGGGGAGGGGACTTTTAACTTTTCCCAGACCTGCAGAACTTTCCAGTAGATGGAAAGCTTCTCTTAGTGGGCAGATGATTCCATCTCTAGGCCCATCATCCCTCTGGGAATCAAAAAGTGCTTTTGGTTTTCTTCTGCTGTATGGCTGCAGAGGATGTGAACGTTGATTGTGGAGCTGGAGGGAGAATGGAGTCAGAGGCTTTGCTAGAGGAGCAAGCATGATCCCCAAGAAGAGGCCTGGCAAACCCCGTGTCAGAGCATACACCTGAGTCTCTGGGGCAGGCTCACTTCCCAGCCAACTACTGCTTTTTTTTTAGGTAGAGTGCTGGGCTGGGAGTCAGGATGGTCTGGGCTTAGATCCTTCTTCAGACAGTGACCCTGGTGAAGTCACTTACCTTCTCCACACCTCCTATGAAAAACAGGGATAATAAGAGCCCCAGCCTCTCAAGGTTGTTGTGAAGATCAAATGAGGTATTGTATTTAAAACACTTTGTGAGCCTTGTAGCATTAAATAATTGCCCACAATTGTTAATATTGGCACCTAAAAGACTTTACCGTTTTGGTTTTTAAATATGATATACTCTTAATATTAGATCTCTTTGAAGGTAAAATATGTAGATATGCAAGGGAAAATATTTACACAAAATTACCAGATCAAAAGAACATACTCAAGAAGAGTTTCTCAAAATTTCTTTTCTATTCAAATGAAGATGTTTTATTCATTTTTAATCATCACTGCTCTTTGTTTCTATCACTTCTGCTTTTATTCATGTTCAATTTGATAAACCTTTATTAAGTCCTTCCTTTGTGCCTGGCACCATGCCCAAGTGCTGGGAATACGAAGAAAAAAATCCCCCCAAATAGCCCTTGCCTTCAAGATTAAATTGTAATAGAGGAGATAACATATAAACCAGAACATAGAAGATAAATACAGAGAAGATGGAAAGCAACCTTAGATAAGATGTTGCTAGTAGCTGGGGGTCCCAGGAAAGGCCTTTTGGAGTTGGGGGGGGTTACTTGAGCTGAGTCTAAAAGGAAGCCAGGAATTCCAGGAGTCAGAGGTTGGGAGGGAGAGCATTCTAGGCATGAGAAAGAGCCTGTGCAAAGGAGTGGAGATGGGAGATCGAATGTTTTGTTCAAGGAACAGCATATTTGCTGGTTAGAGGATAGGACTTAAGGAAGAGAGCAGAAATAAGAATGTTGAAATGGCAGAAAGGGGCCAGGTTGTGAAGAGCTTTAAATACCAAAGGACTTTATATTTGATCCTGCAGGTAATAGGGAGCCACTGGAGTTTATTGAGTAGGGGTGACATAGTCAGGTCTTTGCTCTAGGAAAATAAGTTGGCAGCTAAGAGCAGGATATATTGGAGTGGTGAACAGATTGAGGCAGGGAGATCAATTAGAAGACTATTGAAATAGGCCGTTCAAGAGGGGATGATCGCCTCAAAAGCCGGTAGCTGCCTGAGTGCAGAGAAGGGAAAGATGTTGGGGAGAGAAAAATGACAAAGCTTGTCATAGGATTGGCCAGTCATCCAGGTCTTCATTACCTCTTGTAAATGATAGGAGGATGATACTGAGCTTGCAAACCTGGTTGACTTGAAGGAGAGTGTGTTTTCTTTTTTATTTTTGTAAATGATATTTTATTTTTTCTAATTACATGTAAAGATAGTTTTCAAATTCACTTTTATAAGATTTTGAGTTCCAAATTATTCTCCCTCCCTTCCCCACTCCCCAAGAGACAACAAGCAATCTGATATAGGTTATACCTGTGCAATCATATTAAACATATTTCCACATTAGTCATGTTGTGAAAGAAGAAACAGAACAAAAGAGAAAGACCATGAAAAAACCCCAAAACAGAAAAAGAGAAAATAGTGTGCTTTGATCTGCATTCAGACTCCATAGCTCTTTCTCTGGACGTGGTTAGCAATTTCCATCATGAGTCCTTTGGAATTGTCTTAGATCGTGCATTGCTGAGAAGAGCTAAGTCATTCATAGTTGATCATCACACAAAGTTGCTCTTACTAGGTACAATATTCTCTTGATTCTGCTCACTTCACTCAGCATCACTTTATATGTCTTTCCAGGTTTTTCTGAAATCCACCTGCTCAACATTTCTTATGGAACAATAGTATTCCATTAAATTCATATACCACAACTTGTTTAGCCATTCACCAAATGATGGGCATCCCCTCAATTTTCAATTCTTTGCCACTGCAAAAGAGCTGCTATAAATATTTTTTGTGTATGTGGGTCCTTTTACCTTTTTATGATCTCTTTGGGATATAGCTCTAGTAGTGGTATTGCAGTATCAAAGGGTATGCACAGTTTTATAGCCCTTTGGGCAGAGTTCCAAATTGTTCTCCAGAATGGTTGGATCTGTTCACAATTCTATCAACAATGCATTAGTATTCCAATTTCCCCACATCTTCTCCAACATTTATAATTTTCCTTTTCTGTCATATTAGCCAGATAGGTGTGAGGTGGTACCTCATAGTTATTTTAATTTGCATTTCTCTAATCAATAGTGATTTAGAGCATTTTTATATGACTATAGATAGCTTTAGTTTCTTCATCTGAAAAGTGCCTGTTCATACCATTTATCCATTGGAGAATAACTTGCATTCTTATAAATTTGACTCACTTCTCTATCTATATATTTGATAAATGAGGCCTTTATCAGAAACACTTGCTGTAAAAATTGTTTCCCAGTTTTCAGCTTTCCTTCTAATCTTTGTTGCATTGGTTTTGCTTGTGGAAAACCTTTTTAATTTAATGTAATCAAAATTATCCATTTCGAATTTCATGATGTTCTCTCTCTCGGTTGGTCATAAATTCTTCCCTTCTCCATAGATCTGACAGGTAAACTATTCCTTGCTCTCCTAATTTGCATATGGTATCAGATGGTGATGTTTTCAACAGTAATTGGGGAGTTCAGAAGAGGGGAGGGCTTGGATGGAAAGATATTGAGCCCTGTTGTGGACATGTTAAGTCTGAGATGCCAATGGGATATGCTGTTTGAAATGGGTCTCAGTTTTCTCACCTGCAAAATGAGAGGAGTGGGCTAGGTGACCTATTGAGTTATTTTTTTACATCTAAGATCCTATGTATGACCCTGGGCAAGTAAATGCCCCTGGGCCTTAGTTTCCTTTTTTGTAAAATGAGGGGGACTTGGACTCGATGGCCTCTAAGATCCCTTCCAGACCGAGATCTAGGATCGTATGTACGACTTCACCTCCCTGGGCCTCAGTTTCTTCCTTTGTAAAAGGAGGGGGTTAGATTAGATGGCCTCTTCTAAGTCTTAGCTCCGGGATTACATAGTTCAAAATGCACGGTGAACAGAGAAAGCCATTGAAAACTCAGGGAAGGCTCAGGTCTCAAAGAAGGGGGAGGGAGGCTGAGCTGGGCTTGCAATGAGAGGAAGCCATTTCTCGAGGAAAAGATGACGCAGGACAGAATTCAAGGGCTGTCTAATCAGCTCTGCCAAAGAAGGGCTGTTTGGCCCTGAGCCTTTGGCAGCTCTGCCCAATTCCTAGACTATCGCTTTACCTGGGAAGGGAATTGAGGACTCTCTGTGGTTCAAAATGAAAGCTCCCCCCTCTGCTGCTTGTCAGAAGGGTGGATGCCAAGGCTCCGGAGAGTGGTTCATTAAGTCGTTACCTAGGGCCCACTTAGGGACAGCCCCCTACTCCACCTCCTCCTGTCAAGGAGCTTTCTTTCCAGTAGCCTCTAGATGGCAGCATTGGCCCAACACGATGCTCTTGCCTAGGGCGGCTGCTCCACTCTTTCCCCGCCCTTTTTGTCGGATTATCGGAGCAAAGGAGATGCAGTCTATGCCGTGGATGCCAACGTTTGGCTTTTTCATCCAGCAAGATCGTGTAGAAATGATTCGGGGAATTCAGTACGATTGTCAGGCTTCCGAAGATGCTCCGGCTGCTGCTGGCGTTCTCCACGAAGGCCATTCAAAGGTAAGGCTCAGCATCTGCATAAACCTCCTCAAGCCACAGATTTTCTCCATTTTTCAGATTTATCAAAATGGTGATTTTCTTAAAAAAAAAAGACCCTCCCTTCCCCATTTAATGTTATCCCAGTGCATGGATGGACTAGTGATTTCATTTATTGAAGAAATCGATAGTTGGAAGGTATGGAAGGAGCCATTAAAATGAATCACAAGAATAGCAAACCCAACAAGTGGTCTCCCAAAGGAGGGGCGATCTTGCAAGTGGCGGCAGCGCCTTGGATGGCCTCTGAGGTCCCTTACAATTCTAGATGGGCAATTTTATTGTTCTATGTTGCTTTACCTTCCTGGGCCCTCATTTTCCTCATCTGTAATACAAGGAGATTAGAGGGCTTTTGGGATCACTTTCAGCTCTAAATCTAGGTTCCTGTTATCTTAAGGAACTTCACCAGGGGCCTCAGTTTTCTCATGTGTAAAATAAGAGGTGTGGATTTTCTAACTCTTTAAGATTTGGGCTCCTATTATCCTTAGCCATGTAACTTCCCTGAGCCTCATCTGGAAAATAAGAGGGTTGGTCTAAGTAGCCTCAGAGGTCTCTTTCAGTTCTAGATCCAAGTCCCAATTATGATAGTCACTTCCCCTCTTTGGGGCTCATCTGTAAAACAAAGGGGGTGGGCTAGATGGCCTCTGAAGTCCCTTCAGGCTCCAGATGTAGGCTCCTATTATTCTAAGTCATTTTACTTCCCTGGGCCTTAATTTCCTTATTTGGAAAATGAGAGGTTTGAAATATGTAATATATTTGGTCCCTTCTAACTCTACTAAGGCTTTTATTACCTTCAATTACTTTCTCACCCTTGGCCTCAGTTTCCTTATCTGAAAAATGATCGTGGTAGATCACAAAGGCTCTGAGGTCCCTTGCAGCTGTACATCAAGGCTACAAAGCCTCTGTCCCTCCCAGGGTCTCGCTTTGTAAAATGAAGAGGTTGGACAAGATGGCTCTGAGACCCCTTCTGGGTGGAGATCTAGTATCTGATTATGCTCAGTCTGTTTACTCCACTTGGGAATTTCCTCACCTGTTAAAAGAGGAGGATGGACTCGATATATCTGATAAGGGGCCCTTTTAGCTCATAATCTAGGATCCTGTTCTTTACAGTCACTTTCCTTCCTGGGGTCTATTTCTGATCCTCGGTAAAACAAAGGACTTGGACAAAATGGCCTCTAGGGACCCTTCCAGCTTTTGATCCAGGTTCCTGGATTTGGCATTTTCATTGATCTTCCCTGGGCCTTGCCTTTGTAGCTTGTAAAATGAAGAGCTGGAACAAAATGGCCTCTAAGGTTCCTTCCAGCTGGAAATCCAGGTGCCTGGATTTGGCAAATTCATTGGCTCTCCCTGGGCCTGACTTTCCTAGTTTGTAAAATGTAGACATTGAATAAAATGGCTTCCAGGGTCTCTTCCAGCTCCAGATCCAGGTTCTTAGATTAGGAATATTCATTGACCCTCCCTGGGCCTCGCTTTACTAGCGGGTAAAATGAAAAAATTGAATAAAATGGTCTCAAGGATCTCTTGTAGCTTGAGATCCAAGTTCCTTGTTTAGTCTTATTCTTTGCTCTTTCCCGGGCTTTAGAGTTTCTTCCTTTGTAAAATGAAGGCGTTGACTAGATGGTCTATGAGGTTCCCCCCAGCTCTAGAGCCAGGATCTTATTATGCTTAGTAAGTTTCCCTTTCCGTGTCTCACTTTCCCCACCTGTAATACTGAAGGTTCTCCCAAAATGGTTTCTTGGGTCCCTTCTACCTCTACATTTATGCTCCTATTAGGCATATTTATTTTTCCTACCTTGACTCAGTTTCTAGTCCCTAAAATGAAGGGTTGGACTAAATGAAGACTTCTAGGCCTAAAGTATGGTTCTGATTTTGTATAATCATTTTCCCTCCCTGTGTTCAATTGTATTTACCTGTAAAATAAAAGGGTTTGACCAGATTGCTTGTCTGGTCCCCTTCCAGCTTGAAGGCTAGGTTCCTATAATACGAAATTCCTTCCCCTCCCTTTGCCCCAGTGTTCCCCTCAGTAAAATGAGGGGATTAGGGTAGATGGTCGCTGAGGTTCTTCCCTCTCCCTACCCAGTCCAACCAGGTCTCACTTCCCTCCTATGTAAAGGAGAAGGATCTAATAAAATGGCCTCTGAGTTCCCCTAATTTTCTAGATCAAGGTTCTGATTATGCTTACCCATTTCTGCCTCTGGGCCTCATTTTCTTAGCCTATAAAATGAATGGGTTGGAGAAGATGTTCTCTGGGATCCCTTGTGCTCCAGGTCTAGGTTCCTTTATGCAAAGATACGCTGTTCACTCCACCGCACCTCAGTTTTTTTTCTCAGTAAAATTTAGTCTAGATGGCCTTTGAGGTTCCCCTCAGCTCTAGATCGGGGATCCTATTATGCTCAGTCTTTTCCTCAGCCTGAGCTTCACTTTGCTCACTTCTAACATAAGGAGGTTAGACTATATGATGTAAGGTCCCTTATCTCTCGAAATAAAGGTTCCTATCATTTTCACTCTGAGGGATCTGAGATTGAGGGTGGTGGAGTCATTTGGCCTGGGCCTGGAATTTGAAGCCAGCTCTTTTGGCCAGGTTCTCTAACACGCTCAGCAGCTCCAACTTTTTTGGAAAGGTTTGATTCTTTACTTCTAACTGACACTTGCTACAGTTTCTATTTAAGTAGCTATATTCCAAAAAGAGTTAATTTAACATATAGTCAGTCACATTTGAGACAGTTTTTGCAGAGAGGAAGTGATTATGGGAATCCAATTTTCTTTTTGTTCAGTTTCAAAGTCCCTTATCAGCCAGAGTTAAAGAAAGTGGAGCCTGCTCAGTGAGTCTGGGGCCCTGAGGAAAAAAAAAGTCACCCAGGCTGGGAGCTGTCCAGTGTACTGAGGGCTGTCACCCAAAGTACTCAGAGGAATGCTCTGGGTCGTCCAGGCCATTCTTTTTTCTACTGTGTATAATCTAAGGCTCTCTGCCTGACTTTCAGGTTGCACTCTCCCTTCCCATGAGCTGACCTCCAGGTAAAAAGTCTATGGTGGTTTGGAACTCAGGAGGCCTGAGTTTAAGTTAATCATTCAATCAACACAAATTTATTATGCACTAATTACAGGCCAGGCAGGTTGGGATAGTGGATAGAGAGCTGGCCTCAGAGCCAGGAAGCCCTGTGTTCTGTTGCCTTTTCTGAGGCAATATGGTGCAGAGGAAAGAGGGCTAGATCTGGAGCTGAAGGACTTGGGTTTAAATCCCAGCTCAGCCATTTACTACCTGGGTGATATTGGATGTGGCTATTCCCTTTCTGGGGGCCTTCTTTCCTCATCTGTAACATTTGAGAGCTTGCCTAGGTGGTCTCTAATATCTCTTCCAGCCCTAAGTGTGACCTTAAAATCAAAGGTTCATATAATAATAATAGCTAGCATTTAAGTAGTAATTTGAAATCATTTAACATATATTATCTGATTTTATTTTTACAACTGTTTCTTAGATGTGTTTATTATCCCCATTTTATAGATGAGGAAACTGAGGCTAATAGAGGTTAAGAGAGAGATTAAATGGAGGCAGTGAGGTACAGTGGAAAGAGTACTGGCTCTTGAGTCAGAGGACCTGGGTTCAAATTCCATCTTTCATGGTTAATACCTGTATAATCTCCACACAGTCCCATTACCTCTCTGGGTCTCACTTTCCATGTGTGTAAAATGAGAAAGCTTAATATTCTAAATCTTTTATTTTTTTCCAAATAAAATGTTGTTACTATTCTATTGAGTCCTATAAAGTATCTTCTTGGTAATTTGATTGGTATAGCTTTGAAAGTGTAAATTAATTTTGGTAGTATTTTCATTTTTATCATATTGGCATGGCTTAGCCATGAGCACTTAATTTTCCTCTGGCTATTTAGGTTATTTTTTATTTCTTTAAGGAGAACTTTGTAATTGAGTCCATACAAGTCTTTTGTGTATTTTGTGAGGCTGACCTCAAAATACTTTATATGAATTTTATAGTTATTTGGAATGGAATTTCCCTTTCTGAAATTGGGTTATTTAAAATCTCTCTCTGGTCTTCTGATAATTTGAGTATTTAATATCTTTGAAGATATTCCTCTATTTCTTTTTCATTCTCCACTTTGTTAGCATATAAACTGTGTATAACATGTTCTGATTATTCATTTTATTTCTTCTGGTTTTGTTGAGATTTCACTTGTTAAACCTGAAAATTTGGTTGAAGGAAACAACAGAGCTAGGTGATAGAAAAATCCATGTTGTTTATTATTTTCCCTTAAAGCATAGCTAAACTAGCTTACTTGTACATACAAGGAGTCAGAGCATAAGCTCTGGCTGTCTGAACAAAGGAATGAGAAAACTTATATATGTTATTTTAGCAGAGCTAGCAAGCCTGTATTACCTCATTTTTTATGACCCCCATGTATGTTTAACCATGATACAAGAAGAGGATTTTCCTTAATGGAAAGAATGTTGACAAAGGTCAGTTAATATTAAGCGAGGTAGTCTCTTGGGTTTAGGGTCTCATCCCTTAATGGCTAACAGGTATCTGGCTTTGTTGACAGTGGTAAGGGTATTTCCTGAGCAAACGTTTAGAGAGAACAAAGAAGCCCAGGTCCTGGATCTTCATCCAGTTATTCATTAATTCAGGCTCTGGGTCTAGTTGAAATTAAAAATGATATAAAATAGTATAATATTTTCCACACACTTTACTCATAAATCTGCTATTTTATTGATTCAGTTTTCTGTTATCTTCCTTTAAAATAGATTAGATAAAGATTTATCTGTTTTATTAGTCTTTTCAAAGAACCAGATTTCAGCTGTATTTATCATTTCTATGGATTTTTGTTTCCAGTTGATCTATTTATCCTGTAATTTTTAATATCTCTTTTTTATGCTTATTTTAGGTTTGTTTATTTTTTGGCTTTATTTTTTAATAAAATATTTTTAAAAATACATATTCAGTTCATTAATCCTCTTTTTATTCATTTGGTTAATATATATTTATAGTGATGTGATTTTTTTTCCCGAGGACTGTGTTAGCTGCATCACAGATATTTTGGTGCATTGTTTCATTATTATAATTTTCTTTCATATAATTAATTGTTTTTATGATTTATTCTTTGATCCAATCATTATTTAGGATTTTGTTGTTAAGTCTCCATTTGTGTCTGCATCTTTTGTTTGGTTTACTTGAACCAACAACTATATTTTCTGTTTTATGGCCTGTAAGGGATGTATTTACTATTTCCGACTGTTTATGTCTGTCATAATGCTGTCAGTTTTTGTAAAAGTTTCATGTGGTTTTGAGAAATACATATATCCTTTTGCAACTATTTAGAAGATGGCGCAAGTCTTTTAGCTCTAGCTTCTCTAGCAACTTGTTCAGTTCCATATTTTCCCTTTTGTTTATCTTTCTGTTAGACTTATCCAAAATTGAGAGAGTGATACTGAAGTCTCCTATTACTTTTGACTGTTTATATCTTCTTGAAGTTCAGATGTTTCCTTTATGAATTTGTATGCTAAGACATTTGGAGCATATAAATTTAATATGGATATTGGTAGTAGTTTCCTTGTTTGTTGTTCATTTCATCATAATGTAGTTTCCTTGTTTATTCCTTTTTATTTTTTGAATATTTATTTTTGCTTTGTCAGATAGCATGATTGCAACTCTTGCTTTTTTGGATTTACTTGGTGCATAGTAAATGTTTTTCTATCCCCTCAGTTTTATTTTTTTAATGGTGTTTCTTGTAAGCAACAGATATTAAGGTTTTGTTTTCTTATCCAATTGGTCACTCTTTTTCGTTTTATTGAGTGGTTTAATGTATTCACATTTAGAGTTATGAGTTAGGTTTATATTTTCCTTTATCTATCTCCAATATTGAGTTTTTGAACTTATGATTCTCCTTCCCCTCTGTTGTAAACACAGTACTATGTTCCTTCAATTACTTTACCTTAATTTTAAAAAAAAGATGGCCACATTTCCACTGGCTCTCTTTCCCTTGACTTGGATCCTCCTCTTGTTTTCTCTTTGGGGTTTTGCTATCACTCATTTTTATCTTCTGTTTTTATCTAGTTATATAATTTTTCTCTCTCTCCTTTTTTCCTCTCTGCTGCTATCACCTTTATATAACATAACTAATTGATGGATACCCCTCAGTTTCTGATTCTTTGCCACCACGAAAAGATATGCTATAAACATTTTTTGTATATATGAGTCCCCCCCCTGTTTTTTGGGATTACTTTGAGGTATAGACCTAATAACTTTTTGGGCATGGTTCCAAATTGATTTCCAGAATAGTTGGACCAGTTCACAACTCCACCAGCAGTGTATTAAAGGGCCTGTTTTTTTAAACCATATTCTCTTCAGCATTTGTCATTTTCCTTTTTTATCATCTTAGCCAAATATGATGTGTGCGGTGTGGTACCTCAGAGTTGTTTTAATGTATATTAAATGTTAGTTATTAGTAGCTTGGATTTTTTCTGTTAAAATTGCCTATTCATATCCTTTGACCATTTATCAATTGGAGAGTGGTTTTTATTCTTATAAATTTGACTCAATTCCTTATATATTTTAAGAACGAGACCCTTATGAGAGAAGCTTGTTATATAATTTCCCCCAGATTTTCTACTTCTTTTCTAATTTTGGTTGTATTGGTTTTATTTGTGAAAAACTTCACAATTGAATATAATAAAAACTGTCCCTTTTACCTTCCACGAACCTTGCTATTTCTTGTTTAGTCATAAACTTTTCCTTTATCTGTAGAACTGACAGATAATTTCTTCTATGCTCCACTTATTTGTTTATGATGTTACTTTTTATGTCTAATTCATGTACCAATTTGGAATTTGTTTCGAAAGACTGTGAGATGTTGGTCTATACCTAGTTTCTGCCAAATTTCTTTCCTGTTTTTGTGACTATTTTTGTTGAATACTGAATGAATTCTTCCTCTCAAGGAACTTGTGTTCTCCTGGGAGGTACAACATGTCCGTAGATAGATATATTCAAAGTGATTTGAGGCAAGAGGGCACAAGGACTGGAATGTTCAGGGAATGCTTTACATAGGAAGTGGCAGCTGACCTAAGCTGTGAAGGAAGCTAGTGATTCTGGGAGGCACAGGTGAGAAGAGAGGGCATTGCCAGGCATAGGAGTGACCCCTGTGTAAAAGACAGAGATGAGTCTGAGATGCCAATTGGACATCCAATCAGTAATGTTCGGCCACAGTAGATGAGGTCGGGCAACAGCAATTTGTGGTGAACTCTGTTGGCATAGTTAAGTGACTTTTTCTAGAGGCAATGGGAAGCATAGAGGCATATTGAACATTTTTATCATTGACTGGCATAAAGGCATAAATGGCATGCTCCCCAAATTTGCAGATCATAGAAACATAGCTCTAGAGTTGGAAGATACACTCAAGGCCATCTAGTCCAATTCCTTTATTTTATAGATGAGGAAACTGAGGCTGAGAGATAGGAAGTGACTTGCCCGAAGTCACAAATGGCATCAGAGATTTAGAGTTAGAAGGGCTCATCTGTTCGAACCTCCTCATTTTGCAGTGAGGAAACTGAAGTCCAGATAGTTAAGAGACTTGCCTAAGCTCATACAAGTAGTAAACAACAGAGGCAGAATTTGAACCTAGGTCCTCTGATTCCAAATTCAGTGTTCTTTCCATAGTACCATACTGCTTCTTTATGACACAAAGCTTGAAGGAATAGTTAACATACTGGATGGCAGGGTCAGGATACAAAGGTGTCTTGCTGATTCTAATAAGATTAAATTAACAGATATAAAACTCATTATTGGTCTTTCGTAGACACTGGTGCTGGGGAAAATGTTGGCACAGCAGACCAGAGTCCCTGCAGACATGTCTCTTCTGTTACACATCTGGTAGTACTCATTTAGAAATGGGTATATAGCAGCCTCTGGAGACCAGTTGTGATTTCCATTAATTTTTGTCCTATGCCAGCAGACAGACCCAACCCATACCCCCTAGGCCCTGTAAGCTAGGAAGGCTGACAGAGAAGAGGAAGCTCATTGCCACCAACTTTTGATCAAGGTGCAAGAGCAAATTTCCCAGTGGTTGTGCAGGATGACATTTTTCTGAATTTCTTCTCTGCACCTTCCTACCCACCCTTTCTTAGTCAGACGTACATTTTTGTAGATCAGTTTCTAAGGATGATTATGATATTGCCTTTACTATAATTTTGACTTTTAGCTGTAAATTATCTATCTTTGATGTAAGACTTCTTCCCGAACCCACTGAATAAATAACACTTGACTTAGGTTGTAGATGTTGAGTAGATGCCCTCTTGGTATATTCCTACTTATCTTGGGTTTCATTTCTCTATTAGCCATTTTTAATCTGTCCTTTATAATCTAGAGAACATTCTTTTTGTCGAAAGAAAGTAAACCATGTATTAAAGAAGAACTCTGCTCTTCTGATCACCTCTGCTGTGTAAAATTAGATCTGAGTAGTTCTGCCTTCTATCAGTCATCCATTGCTATTGTGCCATATACCCTGAGTACTAATCCAAGCACGTCTCATTTCTCTAATTCATTCACAAAATCCTCAAGGCTATAGGATGTGTTTTCTGCATTTGTTTATACCACTTCTCATTGTTCTCCCCCTACCCCTCCACTTTTGCATATTTCTGAGTACATAATAAATATTCTGTAGAGATTTTTTCTGTTGAGATGAAGTAACTTTCCTTAGTTTTGTGGTTGTTTGAAACTTGGAAAATACTTCAAGGACATTTTTGTTTTATTTTTATAGCAGATAATTAACTGGGAGAGTACAAACTTTGTCCTTTTTTTTTTTGCAGCTGTGTGGCATTTGGAACAACTTGGTTTCTAATTCTAATTTATAATTTGAAAGAAGAAGCTTTACAGGAAGCATCTACAATTTATATAAGCATCTACAGCTTTTCTTCTTCCCAACTGGGGATTGGACTTCAAAATTGGTCTTCAGAAGCAACTTGAAAGTCAGTCCATTTTATTCTATGGCTATGTCTTCATGACACACACCAGTCTTGAGTCTCTCAGACCATTTGGACAATTCAGTGAAGACAAAGCAAACTGATTGCTTGAATGAAAGGGCTGATTGGTTGATTGAAACACCAAGTTCATCAAAGTGGTTGAAATAATGGGTATGTATAAACTCAACTTTGAAATTCCACTATTGGTACTTGTATTGGTACCTTTTACTTAGCTAATCGGGGTTATTTTCCTTATATACCTGCAGGTTCAGATTCACCTATGTCTGGCAGTCAGGAAGAACAAGAAAATGGAACTGCATTGATCCTGAGGTAATTCATTCAATTATTCATCCAAAACATTTATTTCACTTATTTCTTAAAATTAAAATATTTTTCAATTAACAATTATTATCTCTCCCTCTCATCTCTCCATTGCCCACCCCCCATAAAATCCAAACCTTTATGACAAATATGCATAGTCCAGCAAAACAAATGCCCATGTTGACCATGTTTAAAAGTGTAGGTGTTCTTCTGCATCTTGAGCCCATCACCACTCTGGCGGGGGATGACGTCACCCTCATCAGACCCTAGAAATGGTATTGCACTGATAATTGCATTATTAGAGTTCTGAAGTCTTTCAAAGTTGTTTTCAACAACAATTTATGAATCAAGTTTTTGTGTGCTAGGTGTTAATGGAGATATAAAGTTCAGGTATAATATGGTCCCTGAACTCATGAAGCCTATAATCTAGTTAGGGATACGAAGTTGTACGTTATTGCCTCTCCTCCCATCTCCGAAGTCTGAGTGTCCCTTAAGGTTCTGCCATCTGCCCTCTTCAATTTTATTCCTATACTTGGTAAATTAATCCACTCCTATGGCTTTAATTACCACCTTTATGTATATTACTCACTGTTCTGTATATTGGCCCTAACTCCTCTTTTAAACTCTACTCTTCTATCTTAGACTGCCTGTTGGATATTCCCATATGGAGGACCCACTGGTAGCTTTTATTCAACATGTCTGAAATGAAACTTAGCATCTTTCCCTGTAAACTTGCCCTTCCTCCCAAATTCCTTGTTTTTGTTGATAGCACCATCACATGAGGAAACTGAGGCCCCAGAGGCATGAAGCAACTTATGCATTAGCACATAGCTTATAAATGTCAGATCTGGGACTTGAATCCAGGCCTTCTAACTTTTGACAAGTATAAGGCTTTTTCTAAAGCATCATGCTGCTTTGATGACGTACCTTAAGTACCAAGACAGTCAGGAGTCAGTAGGCAAATCTTCTGTCTTTCAACTCAGATAACTGAAAGACCCCAAACTCAGTGTTGCTATCAGATCTCATAAACACACACACACGTCAATACATCCACCCATTCATCCAATACATCTATCTATCTATCTATCTATCTATCTCTCTATCTCTCTATCTATCCTTTTTGTCACATTAAAAATAGCTCTTCCAGGACGGTTTCAGAAAATCTGGCAAGACTTGTATGAACTGATGCAAAGTGAAGTGAACAGAACCAGGGGAAAAATGTATATATCAATGGCCATATTGTAAAGATAATCAACTTTGAAAAATTTGGCAACTCTGTTGAACACAGTGACTAACACAGTTCCAAAAGATTCATCATGAAACATGCTATCCACCTCCAGATAGAGAATTGATAGACTTAGAGTGCAGATTAACATGTATTTTCTTCTGTTTCTTTCTTTTTCTTTGAAACATGGCTAAAGTGGAAATTAGTTTTTCATGAGTATACATATTTGTAATAGGTTTTGTTTTTCTTGCCTTCTCAGTGGTTAGAGAAGGGAGGGAGGAGGGAGAGAATTTGGAACTGAAAATAAAATTGAATTAAAAAATAAAATAATAAATTAACTATTCTTGTTAACTAGAAAAAACCCATCTATACCTGTGCTTTATAGTTTTTAGCATAAATGAGTTTTGTATTTGATAAAGGGTTTCTATGTACTTATTTTTATAATTAAGTTGGTAAAGTATATTTTTGGGTCTAGGCCTCATTGGTAAATTCCTGATAAAGAAACTTCCTCTAGCAATATAACTTCTCTGCAACATATAGTGATAGAGAATTCTCTGAGGGCAGTGAGAGATTAAGTGACATGTCCAAGGTCACGCAGCAGGTATGTATCAGAAGAGGGACACAAACCCAGGTCTTTATGCCTCTGTCCATTATGCCACATTACTTCTCCTAGACATATATACTCTCAATCAATTCAACTTTAATGTCATTCAGTCCATTCACTTGGGAGTGTTCTCTATGGGCCAAGACAATGCATGGATTATCTAAGTCTTAAACTTTTCAGTTAGCAGTTGTCATGTCATATAAGCATTCAAATCCCACTGGCTTCTCCTGATCAAAACCAGCCAGAACTGGCTCTTCAATCATGTAAGAATAGGTGGTGTAAAATGTAAGGAGCTTTTAACAAAAGAGGTTTTCAATACAATCCATTTCCCTTATTAAAATATGGATCTTTTGTAAGGGCACCATTACCTAGGAAACTGGTGATGCAGATAAAATCAGTAATAATATATTCTTTCCCTTTTAAACCAAATGACTTCCAACTTATCTCAAACACAATTAGTAAATGTTAATCTTGCCTTGAATAAATCTCATTATATGAATTTGCATACATCAGCACATGGTTTAAACAGACAAAGGCTGGTGAAGTTATTGATTTCATGTGTAATTCTTGTTAATATTTGTCACTAGCCTAATCAAGCTGCCTACATTTCTCCCTTTTTAGGGATTTCTCTTAACTATCGGAACGCAATTATTCTACTTTTTTGGTTGTGTAACTCTAAAATGGATAAATAAAAAGCTGAGAAAATGATCTTGAATTGAAGGGGGCAATATGAAAATGTGCTGATCCAAATTTTCTGACCCTATTTCTGGTGCCATTAGCAATTTAATTAACCAGGGTCCCATTTTACATATTACATATCTGTTGTCAGTTACTTCATTTGTTTGTTTGAACCAAAGGTCACCTGCTTCTGTTCGAGTCATTAAAGCCAGCATATAATAATAATACACTGCAATCTCAAGAGTGTGTGCAAAGCCCCAGTCTTTACCAATTTATGATATTGAAAATAATAATCTTAGCACAAGGTTGCTTTGAGAGGTAGTGAGTTCTTCTTCATTGGAGATTTTCACCCAAAAGATAGCTGACCATTTGCTGACCACTTGATGGTATGTAGTGCTTCTTAAACTGTAGGTCATGACCCCATATGGGGTCAGAAGCACTGAAAGGGTCTTGAGTGGAAAAAGTTTAAGAAGCCCTGAAGGACCTTCTCATTCAGGTATGGGTTGGACTAGATGGCTGCCAAGGTCCCTCCTTGCTCTGAGAATCTATGATGGGTGGGAGAAGCATCTCACACAAGATAACATAGGAGCACAGAAGCCAATGGCAAGATGGACAAGCCTTGGATTTGCATTGTATTCTTGTAGCATATTTTTCTGTTTGCCTGTATCCAGTCCTCCATAGCCCCCTCCTTCTCCTCCCTGCCCTAGATCAGCTGCTCCTCTGTTGGAGCTGGCTGGTTTGTGTTTAGACTGTTGCTAGGCCCATCTGTCTCCAAGGAAACCTGTATGAGTGCTCGCTATTTCAAGTGTCTGGCTACAGCTGCCAGGCCATTCAACCCTGCCTTCCTGCTCATAGACTAGCACGTGATCCTCTTTGTGTCATTTTTCCTATTTCAAATCCTAGGAACTGTGCTCAGAAAGAGGGTGCTGTACCCACAGAAACCATTGCCTCTTTCTGAGGGAACAGAATTTCTTGAAAAGGGGAGTTTCTGTCTCCCATTGCCTAATCCCACTGAGTTTCTCCAAGAAGGCTCTGGAGTCCGAGAAACTGGGTTCCAATTCTGCCTCTGATTCTTACTAACTGTGGGGCCAGGGGCAAGCCATTGCACCTTCCCTGGGTCTCAGTTTCCTTCTCTATAAAATAGGGATAATAATGCTCAAACTCTTTATTTTTCACACCCAGCACAGTGCCTGGCACATAATTATCAATACTTATTGACTGATTGGCAATAATTACTTAGATTTATATAACACCTTAAAGTTTGTAAAGCATTTTACATTTTATGCTTCATTTTCACCATCCTGTGAGGACCCAGAGGCTCAGAGGGTTAAGTGCTTTGTTCATGATCACATAGCTAGTAAGGACAAAGGGATTTAAAGCTGGGGCTCTTGAAGCTGCAAGTCCAGCCCTCCTTCCACTTCCCCTCCATTCTCCCTGCTCCTCAGGTTTGTGCTCTTGGAGCCATCTTGGTTATTTCGTCTCCCTTTTCTCATAGCTAATTAGTTTCCATATTGTGCCAATTTAGATCACCAATTTTCCCCATGGAACTCAGCAGGCCATGTCCTGCCTTTGTGAATTCCCCATGCCAATGACAAATTCTTCTTAGTTAATCATCAAAGCAGGTAGGCTAATTTCAATGACCACTTTTAAAGTGAGAAAACAAGATTGCTTAAAATATATCCTATAATCCACACTCTACTCCCCTGCCCCTGCCCTTTAGTCTGGATTAATGATGTAGACTATGTTTGAAAAAGAAGGGGTTGGCAGCTTCATTAATTCACTCATTCTTTCACCAAACATTTAGAAATGACTTTTATGTGTGAGGCCCTTATTGGGTGAGGAGGAAGAAATAAAGACGAGTAAGATGTGGTTTCTTCCTCAAGGGACTTAAAGTCTAATTGAGGTGGTTAGAGTTATTTTACTACAACAACAGATCTGGGATCTCATTGATTGATGAGTTACCTCCAAGAATAATGACAGCCTGTCTATGGTCTATGCCTTCCCAACATTTTTTCCATAATCTCCCATAAATTTGCCACACGGAGTCCCTTTCTGCAAGATTAGAGAAGTCCACAAGACAAATAAATAAACTCTAACTAAGAATAAGCATGTAAGAGGATTAAACAGTGCTATGAGATCAGATGAGGAAGTGAATCATAGGATTTGTGAATTTATTTAGAATTTTAATGTTTAGAGATTCTAAAGCTTACTAACACCAAATAAAACAAGCCTTTCCACATACTAGTAGAACAGCAAAAGAAGATTGTATGTAAAACTGAGAATTTCTGTTGTTATTCATAGGATTTAAAGTGGGAAAAGACTTTCCGATTCATCTAGTTCAACACCTTCATTTGACAGTTGAAGAAAGTGCAGAGAAGGTAAGAGACTTATCTCAGGTCGCATGGCTGAGAAATGGCAGAGCTAGAATTGAAGTCCAGGTCTTTCACCTCCTAAGTGAGTTCTCCTCCTCCCCCTCTGTTTCTAGCTGTTTTGTTCCCCTTCTAAAGCAAATTTTCTTTTAAGGAGTTAGGGTGAAGATGCGTTTTGTTTAGGACTTTGTGCTCTGATTTCCTCATTTGTAAAATAGTATAGTAATACCTGCTTTACTTAGGGTTTTTAACCTAGGCTTGTGGCAAAAATGGTTCAGAAACCTTAAAGTACTAGAGAAGTATTATTATGATTAACTATTTGGAATAATTTATTTTTAAATTTTATTTTTTAAATTGTGAATTTAATGAACACTAAAAAAGAAAACATTTTCACATACAAAGTAAAATAGGAGAATAGAATTATATGTGAAACCCTAAACCCCTGTGGAACTAATTTTTTTTTGTGGGGAAAGAGAGAACTTAGCCTTCCTATTGTACCCAGGCTGCAAGTACAGTGGCTGATCATGGTCCCCATTCCCATGGAGACTTTGTTCTATTCCATTCCTGACTTGAGTCACTTTGCCCCTCCTTAGGCAGTCCCTTGTTCCTCTACTCTTGGAGGCTCACCATATTGGTGACATCATTAGTCTTAGAGTGCATGGAAGGGAGTAAAGTAGGAAAGGTAGGAAGGGCTCAGGTTATAGTGGGCTTCTCTTTGTGATACGTATTATTAATTGTGATACTCCTTGACCCTATAGTTGCAGACTCTTGGGATTAAAAACAGGAGTATTTTAGGGGCCATTAAAAGAACTTTCAAGTTTCCTGGATGTGATTCAGCCTGCTTGCCTCTTCCTGTTTAATTCTTGGCCCATTTCATTTTCTATTTATACTATCCTATCCTATGAATGCATAATATATATATATATATATATATATATATATGTATATGCACACACACAGATACACATACATGCACAGGGTGTCCAAAAACTTTTAGTGGCATTTTATGTCTTAATAACTTAACATATTTGATAGTTCAATTATTTATGATTCTTTTACACTCTTTTAGTTTTGTGAGTTTTGAAAAATATATTTTAAAGTTTATTTTAAGACAAGGCATGCGGTCATGCATTGTGTGTGTAATAATTTCTGGATTGATACTTTCTTTGACTTGGTAGTGAAGGTCCTTTTGCTTGGCCACCTCAGCCATTTGATCTATAGTATTCGACTTTTTCTTGTGGAATTACATCAAAACTGTTGTGTCTATATCAAGACGTTGTTCTCCGGGTGATCCTAAACCTAGGATTACAAATGTAATTCTTTTAGTCACTGAGTAACAGTTGATGAAAGTTCAAAACAACTGAAGTGATGTATAGTACAAGGTGGGGTTATGTTGAATTTTAATAAAAAGCATTAATATTGTAAAAATTTAATTATAATTTCAATTTTTGACTAAGTTTGTAGCATTTGTATTTCTGAAGTTATTAAAGCTTAAATACTGCACTTTTTGGACACCCTGCATACACACACACACACAAACACACATATATATACATACACACATATGTATATACACACACAAATGGATGACTCTATAGGTTGGCCGTCCAACTATATAGCATAGTCTTGGCAATAGGTGTTCTTCATCCACTCAGTTTTTCCTTTGTGAGTGGTTAGGTCAAACTCTTGCAATTACTTAATGATCTCTTCCAGGAGTTTCAGAAGAGTTGTGATGCAACAGGCAAAATGTCATCTTTGAAGAAGAGCAGAAGACCTCGTCATCTATAGAACATTCTTCTTCATCTTGGAGCCTGTGCTAGATCCTGGAGCCCAGCAGTGGTGAGCACCTCTGGAGAGCATATTTCTCTCTGTTTTATATCTTGCCTGTTATTTATCATCCAAGAGTTGTTGAACAAAGTCATCTGTGTTGTTATACCTTTCAAAGAATCTTGCTTACCTTTGATAAACACCTGTTTGAAGGAAGATTCTTTCAGGTGGTGTTTTGCTCTATCAAACCCAATGCTCTTTTTTTGGGGGGGGCAGGGCAATTGGGGTTAAGTGACTTGCCCAAGGTAACACAACTAGTACATGTGTCAAGTGTCTGAGGCTGGATTTGAACTCAGGTCCTCCTGACTCCAGGGCCGGTGCTCTACTCACTGTGCCACCTAGCTGCCCCTCCCAATGCTCTTTTATATCACACAAACAATAAACACAATGGGAGCTTGTATTCTCTATATATTTCAGTCCATAGTGTGTTGGTAACAATGTGGTCACTATGGAATCTTTGTTCCAAGAGCCTGCCTGTTTCTCCAATGTGTCTGTAGATGATGTTTATAAAAATATTATATAAATGGGAGAAGAGGCATATGGCTTTGTAGGTGTTCTTTTCATATATATAATTTCTTTCTCTTTAGGAGTATTTCGTTACATTTCTATGCCATAATTTGTCCTGCCATTTGCCAATTTGTAGTCACTTATTTTGTTTCCAGCTTTTTGTGCAACCTCAAAAGGTGCTGCCTTGAATTTTTTGTTATATATGGTGCCTCTCTTTGTGTCTTTGACCTCCTCAGGCCATACAACCAGTAGTGGAACCTCTAGGTCAAAAGGTATGAGCAGTTGAGAGATTTTTATGGCAGAATTCCAAATGATTTTCCACAATGGTCAAAATACTTCACAGCTCCACTAACAACATATTCATACATGTGTTCTCTCACAGCTTCTCCAGCACAGATCATTTCTGTTTTTTATCATTCTTGACAATTCAAGACCCATAAGATGAAAACTCAGTTGTGTCCTTTTCTAGCTCCCCTTTATTTGGCCTATGTGTGTTTTTCCTAAAATGTGGTCCCCTGAATTGAGCGCAGCATTCTAGATGTAAGTCTGACAATAATAACAGCGATAATAAGAACTGTCATTTCCTTACTAAGTTCTAGGCACTGTGCTAAGCGCTTTACAGTTATAATCTCATTTGATCTAGGACAAGATATAGTAGGTCTCTAAGAAATGCATAGTAGAGCAGGACAAGGACAAGGTATAATAGGACTCTTAACTTCCATAGTCCTTGACTTGATACCTCTCTTAATGCAGCCCAAGACATCACTGGCTCTGACCTCCGGATCACACAGAGGAAGAAACCAAGGCCCAGAGAGAAGTTTGATGATTTGCCTTGGGCCGCCTACATAGTAAGTACTGGGAAGCAAGCCCAG
>NC_050582.1:51555751-51600134 GCF_011100635.1 Trichosurus vulpecula | reverse complement strand
ATCTCTCTCTCTCCCTCTGTCTACTCTATTCTTTTGAAAGTCTGGAGAGTTTACAGACAGCAGGATTCTGCATATAATGCAAGAAAAGACATAGGTCAGGATGCAGTGATGGTCAGGGATTCTGACTGTGAGGACATCTATCCACAGCCTTCTTGGAGGTCTTCACAGGGGTTTCTCCTCATGACAGGTTTGGGCTTATACATTCACTCACACAATCGCTGGCCATCTCCATTCATACACACTCTCAGCCCAACCAAATTCTTCTTCTGTTCATTGCTTGGGGAAAGAAAGGATTTTCCTCAAGGTCCAGGAGCAGGGAGTTCCATCTGAAATCTTGGTCCCAGCTCTCATGCTGAACAGACAAATGAGATGCCTCTCCTGTTGAGGCATGAAGTTCCTACAACCTTCCTTTCTAACTTCCCTAAGGAAAATTTTGGGAAGTAAGTGTGGCTACCAAGATGGATAGTCTGATGCTTGGCCAATGGTTTACAACTAAGACAATTCCCTAGCGCAGAAATGTCCTCCCTGTAAAGCCATAACAAACAAACAACTGAACCATCACCCTTTCTATGGATTTCACTCTGGCCTCCTTTTGACCAAAGAAATTCAGATAAAGTGACCCTTACCAAACAATGGCTACCATGGGAGGCTGTTAATGTAGGTAAAAATCTACCTTGCGCGCGCTCCAGCAGTCCCAGGTATCCCATCCCTCCACCAGATCAGAATGCATCACACTAACCATCCTTCTAACCTCAAATAATTGGCTCATTCTCTCAACCTCTCCGAAGAAGCACACCAGCTAGCCAGAAGCCAGTGGCCCTAGATCAAAGATAGGAAGCTAAACTGGAAGCAATGCTAATTGCTGCTGTCAAGTCCAGTGGCAGGACAAAAGTCAGGACAACCAGCAATGGCCTGGGATGCAGTGGGTGACCTTGGAATCTCTGATGTCTGACCAGGCTCTAAGTGCTCTGCAGCACCTGCTTCAGCCACCTCCATGGCCACGGGAACAAATCCTTCTCATCTGCCCATTCCACCAGGGGAAGTCTTAACAAGCTTAGGGCAGACATCCCCCAACTCACTAACAGGCTTGAGGCCTGTCAGCTACCAGGTTTAGCCTACTACTACTAGGCTACTCTCCATGAATGAAAGCAGCTACAGCTTTCTATGGAATTAATTTAGGTTTCATAACCTTTCAGATCTCAGAATGCAAAGCCAGTAAGCAGCATCCTACAGGTATTTCACAAGAGAGGGAGAGAGGGAGAATAAAGGGGATGAGCCAATGGAGAAAAGGGGGAATATTGGGTAGGAAAACCAAAGGATTTATTATCTGTGGCCAAGGCTTTGACATTTTACCACCTTCACATCTCTCACATATGCCACCTCTGCCTCTGACACTGCCACCACTTTGGCCAGTTCCTCATCATCTCATACCTTGACTACTGAAAGAGCCTTGTTCTTGCTCTCCCTGCCTCCATCCTCACCCTACTACACTCCATCCTCCACTCAGCTGTCCAAATGATCTTCCTAAAGCTCACATCCAACCACAGACCTCCACTACTCAATGACCTCCAGAGTCTCCAGGATGAAATCTAAAATCCTCTGGTTGACATTCAAAGACCTTTCCAGTCTTCCTTCACCTCACACTCCCCCATCCACATACTCTGTGATCCAGTGACACTGGCCTCCTTCTTGTTCCCAGAACAACACACTCCATCTCCTGGCTCTGACCATTCTCACTGGCCATTCCCCAGGCCTTCAATAGTCTCCATTCTCATCAAGGCTTCCTTGGCTTCCTTTAAGCCCCAGATGAAATTCCACCTTCTACACAAAGTTCTTCCCAATCCCCCTTAATTCTAATGCCTTCCCCTTTCAAATGCATCATGTACATATCTGGTTTCTACATCATTGTTGGCCTACTGTCTCTTGCATTAGACTGGGAGCTCCTTAAGAGCAGAGACTACCTTTTACCTCTCTTTATATCTCCAGTGTTTAGCATGATGCCTGACACATAGGAGATGGTTAATGAATGTTTGCTGACAGGCTGAAAGAAGAATACATTCTCTATTCAAGGGCAGGAGATAAGGGGAAGAGACCAAATACTATTAAAATTGAGAAAGAAGTCATTTTGGACAAACTTGCATGGTCTCTTATCCAAGGACAGCAAGTACTTGTTACAACACTGGATAAGACTTTGACCCTGTCCTTGCAGAGGGGTAGGGGTAGTTCTAATATGAGCCCATGAAGGGCTTGGGGGATTTCTCTATTTTTAGGCCATCAAGATGTGGCAAAATGAAGGTCATTCCTATTCCAACACACACACGACAACAGGTGCCCAGGCCTTTCTTTCCTCCTGGCCCTCACAGCACTATACAGCTGGAGGAAAATGGGAGACCATCAAGCCCAACCCCAGCATTTGAAAGAAGAGAAAACTCAGCCTGAGACAAGTGAAGTGACACATTTGGGATAAAATAACTTTGCACTTGCTGAGTTCAGATGCAAACTCAAGAACTTCTCACTTCAACCAGAGGACTCTCTCAAAGGACCCTGAGCTGCCTCCCAGACACCTCCCAGGTCTAAAATTCTAACTTCCCTTTCTAGCTCTCTCTCCCTTGTACAAATATACCCCTACCTCTGCCCACCCTCTGCAGTCACCCCACTGCCCATATTTAACATTAGAGCTGGAAGTAACTCCAGGGATGCTTGAGTCCAAGCCTATCATTTTAGGGCAGAAGAAAAAAAGGTTTAGTCACTTTAAGTGGCTTCCCCAGGGTCACACATATCTAGTAAGAATGTGTGAGAAAGGATTTGAACTCAGATCATATTGACTCCCAAGAATATAAATATGGAGACTTCATTTTATCAGTCCCACCAATGGCCCCCAAAGGCCTTTCCCTGTGGTCCCTTCCCTCTATACGTCTTTCCTCCTCAATGAACTATTGTCTCTAAATCCATCACTATTATAATACAATAGAGGACAGAGGCTGACCCTCTAACTGAATTACTCAGGGTCAAACTCTTATTAAGGATGTTTACTAGGATTAGAACTCTGGTCCTTCAGTCTCCTAAGGAGGCTCCTAGGATATCTAGTTCTTTGACTCTACATTTTCACCTTAATCCCCACACTTCCCTTTCCTGTAGACACTCGCCTCTCTCTCCTTCTCATCCTCCCTGCCTGATTCCCCCTAACTCGGTATCTCTCTATTACAAGACAAATTCCAAGTGGACATCCTTTCACTCTCTGGGATCTAGAAGATCATAGAGCTGGAGGGTCCTTAGATACCACCAAGTCCAGCCCCATAAGCTGACTGAGATGAAAACAGAGGCTGACAGTGGTTAAGTGACTTCTATAGTGCAAGACAGCTTGTCAGCCTCTGGTGTGGAATTGAAATTCAGTCACCTCCAAGTATACTGCTCTAACCACTAGGACACCTAGCTGGCTTGGCCCTACTTCCCAAGGGTCCTATCCCTTTACAGCTCCTTGACTCCTTGCCCAACTGACCACTGTCCTCCAAAATGGTATCTTCCTTCATTCCCTTACCCTTTATTGAGTGCTTCTCTTTGTCTTTTCCTCTGTTTCGCTCTGTCTCTCTGTCCACGTGTCTCTCTTGTCTCTGTCTCTGGTTTTCTGTTTCTGTCTCTTGGCCTCTCTCTGATTTTGTGTCTATAGTTCCCTCTTTCTCTTTGTTTCTCTCTGTCTCTGTTTCTCTGGACGTGTATCTTTTGCTCACTACCCCTTCTTTTTCACTCTCTCTCTCTCCTTCTCTCCTTCCTTTTAAAAGCTTTTTTTTCCCTTGCTCTCATTCCCACCTAATAATCATGGGCCTTTCCTTACTCTCTGTCACCAACATCATCACAGAGCTGGAGGGAACCTTAGGGGTCACTGAGTCCAACTCCATTTAACTAGAACAGAAGAAATAGAGGCTTAAATACTCTAAGTGAGTTGCCAAGTCTCAAATGATTATGAAGAATGTGAATTTTAACTCGGCTCTCCAAAACTTCAAAGACCAGAACACAGGGATGTAGCTCTGTGACACACATATACTGTCCTGGCAGCCTTCCTCCGGGGCCCTTCTCTGTATCTGTCCCCTCATTGATGCCCTCTTCCCTCTAACTCTAAATTTCTTCTCCTCGTCCAAGTCAAAAAGGGCTGTCTTTGTTCTTTCTGACATCTATAAGATCACTGAGCTTCAGAATCAGTAGACACCATCAAGCTCAGCCACAAATAAAAAAGTGAGCCTGGCAACGGTTTAGTGACTTCTCCAAAATAACAAAGCTTTGTCAGCAGCCAATGCATCCATGAAACTCAGTCAATTCCAAGCATAATGTTCAAGTCAATAATAAACCTACCTAGCTTACTCTACAGTTGACAGGTTTCCCTTCCCTTTGTATCATTCCCTCACCTGAGGTCCCCTATTTCTTCCTCAGTTTCTTCCATAATGGGCTCTTCTATCACTCCCCTGATCATTATCATGTGGTTTTCTCTCTATGGGTTTCTCTAAATATCTCACTGCCACTCTGTCTGTCTCTGTCTCTCTCTCTGTCTCTCTCTCTGACTCTGTCTCTCTCTCTCTCCCTCCTTCCCTCCCTCCCTCCCTACCTACCTTTCTTCCTCCCTCACTCACTCTTTCTGTCTCTCTCTCTCTCTCTCTCTCTCTCTCTCTCTCTCTCACTCTCACTCTCTCTCTCTCTCTCTCCCTCTCCCTCTCCTTCTCTCTCTCTCTCCCTCTCTCTTTCTATCACTATGATCATAGATTTGGAACTGGAAGGAGCCTTAGGGGCAATTAGATCCAAATCCAACTAATTTTAATAAATGAAATAGTGGTTTAAACACTCTAAGTGAATTACTGAGTTTCAAATGTTATAAAGAATAGGAAGTAGGATTGAAAGTCAAGTGCCCAAGATCAGACCATTGAGTCACCTAGCTGGAGTACATCCGTGTTCTCCCCATCCTCCTTCCCCCATGGCCCTTCTCTGTATCTGTCCTCATTAATGCCCTCTTCCCTCTAACTCTAACTTTCTTCTCCTCCTCCAAGTCAAAAAGGGCTGTCTTTGCTCTGTCTGGTGTCCATGAGTTCATGCTTAGACAGCATCAAGTCTAGTCCTGTGATTTTACTAAAGGGAAAACTGAGGCTGAAGGTGGTTAAATGCTTCTCCAGAGTAAGAAGGCTTATCAGCAGTTGATATGGGATTTAAACTCAAATAGTCAGCTGCAAGTCCAATGCTCCATCTGCTATGAGTCCTAGCTGCCCCGCCCTCTAACTGAGATGTGGCCCTTCCTCACCTGTGGTGTCCTTCCTCCAGTGCTCACTGTCCTCCATAATGGTCTTTTCCCTCCTTTCTTTGCCCATTATCAAGTGGTTCTCTTTTTCTCTCTTTTTCTCTCTGTTTCTGTGTCTCCAAATTTTAGTGCTCTTTATTTCTCATCAAACTGCCTTGTGGACTTCTCCATCAGGCCCCAAGAGCCTCTTCTTCCTGGAAGATCTCTTCTGACATGGAATTCATTCCTCAGAAGAACCATCAGACCCTGGGGCATCTCCCTCTGAACATATGCTCCTCCCAGAACCTCTTTTTATGGAGGGCACTCGACCTAGCTCTACATTTCCTACCAGGATACACTTAGGACATCCTCATCTTGTCCCACACTGGGTACCCTCCTCCCTAGAGCCACACCCACTCTTCAGCTTCCTTTAGTATGCTGGCTTCTACAACTAGAAGGTACTTCCTTATAGCTGTTTCCTTATACTTGGATTCCTGGGGCACAGTATACTGCCTGGTACATATGACAAGCTCAATCAATGTTTGTTGAATAACTGGCTAAGTCCCTTGCCTGTCTCTCTACCAACCCCCAGGATTGAAGTTGTTCCTCATTCTCTCCCTCACCTTTGGGCCCCTGCCTCTGTCTCTCACCTCCCTATATCCTGGCCTCTTCCACTCTCCCTTGCCAATTACCAAGAGGCCTTTTCTTGCTTAGTCTGTACCTTTATTCCTCTTTATGTCACTATTCTAGCTTTATCTGTCATCTCTCTCTCTCTCTCTCTCTCTCTCTCTCTCTCTCTCTCTCTCTCTCTCTCTCTCTCTCTCTCTCTCTCTCTCTCTCTCTCTGTCTCTCTCTCTCTCTTTCTCTCTCTCTCCTCTCTTTGACTCTAGCTACCTACATTTCTGTCATGTCCCACAAGCCCTTTTCTCCTTCCACTTCCCTCTTTCCCTTCTCTAGAAAAATCCCTTCCTGCCATCTCTCTGCCCTCCTAAAAACCTATTGTCTTACTCTTAATCCCAATGAATTATCTGTGGTCTTTTCCCTGACTCTTTATCTTCCATAGTATCAGACATTAGAAGCTGGAAGGGATCATGTTGGGCTATGGATTCCAGCCCCCCAATTGCAGAGCAGAGGAAAGGGAGGCTTGGACAATTTAAGTGACCTGCCCAAAAATCCAGTATTTCTGCCAAGAAAACCTCAAATGGGGCCATGAGGAGTTAGACATGACTGAAATGACTGAACAACAACAAACTACATCAAAGAGCTAACAAGAGTATGTGCAAGGCAGGATTAGGCCTCATGTAATGATGCCTTCCAATAAGAGTTTACTAAGAGACACAGCTCTGTGAAACACCCCCTACCCAGCCCCCTTTCCAAGAATCCCTTCTCTGGGTCTCTGTCCTCACTGATACATGATTTCTTCCAACTCTCTCTGCCTATTTTAATCCCAAGGGGACATCCTTTTCTCTCACTGGTATCCATAGGATCATGGAGCTGGACTGTTATTAGATACCATCAAATCCAGCCCATGATTTTACTGAGGAGAAAACCAATGCTGACAGTGGTTAAGTGACTTCTTTAGAGTCAGTGTGTCACGTAAGGCAGGATTTAAATTCAAGCTGTAAACACAAGGTAAAATGCTGTAGCCTCTATGACTCCTTGCCATCTCTTACCACCTCTCTCTGGTTCTCTTTTTCTGTCTTTCTGTTTCTCTCCAATTTTATCTCTATATTTCTCTTTGTTTCTGCCTTTCTCTCTATCTCTCTCTGTCTCTCTCTCTGTCTCTCTCTCTCTCTCACTCTGTCTCTGTCTCTCTCCTCCTCCTCCTCTTCCTCATCCTCCTCCTCCTCAGAATCTTTTCCTTCTTACTCTAATTCTTACCCATAAATAAGCAGTCTTTTCCTTTACCACAGTCATGACTATGATCATAGATTTAGAGCTGGAAGGATCCCTAGGGGCCATTGAGTCCAACTCTATGATAGGGTAACAGAAGAAAGAGGTTTAGACATTCTAACTGAATTGTCAAATTTTTCTCAGAATCTTACTAGGAGTTAAATTTGGGTCATCTTGACTTCCAAGAAGAAGGAGACCTAGCTATTGTCCTCTACATATTAACCCCTCTGCACACATAAATTTCTACTTCCTGTGGACACTTCCCTCTCTATCCTCATTCTTGATGCCCAATTCCCCCCAACTCTATGTCTCTCTATTTGAGCTTAATCCCAACTGGACATGCTTTTGTTCTCTCTCTGGGATCTAGAGGATCATGGAGCTGGAGGGACATTAGAAACCATCAAATCCAACCCAATAAATTTAATGGCAAGAATACTGAGATAATGGTTAAATTACTTTTCCAGAATAGCAGAGATTGTGAGGGGCTCTAGTGGGATTTAAACTCTATCCACTGTGACACCTAGCTCCCTTGTTCTACACCTGCCAGGGGTCTCTTCCCTTCACATCTCTCCTGCACCTGTGATCTCTGTCTCTCTTTCTCTCATTCTCTTTTTTTATCCCTTTCCTTCTCCTTCTATCTTCTCCTCAAAAGCTTTTTCTCCTTACTCTAATATCTACCCACAAATAAGTGATCTTTTCTTTTTTCCCTAGTATTGCTGTGATCATAGATTTAGAGCTGGGAGGAACCGGAGGGGCCATTGGGTCCAACTCCATTATAGTAAAACAACAAAGGCTGATATACACTAACTGAATGGTCCAGGGTCAAACATTTATTCTAAATGTTAACTAGGATTTGGACTCAGGTCAGATTGATTTCCAAGAAGACTCCACTAAGAGATCTGGCTGTTTTGGTCTACATATCCCCCCCACTGGACACATTTCCATTTCTTGTGAATGCTCCCTTCTATCTCCTCATTTGCAATGCCTGATTTCCTCTAAATCTATCTCTGTCTGTTCCAAGCTTGGTCCCAAGTGGACATCCATTTCACACTCTGGCATCCAGAGTATCATAGAGCTAGTGTGTAATTAGACACCATCAAAATCTACCTAATAAATTTAATAAGGTGAAAACAAAGGGAGACAGTGGTTCAATGAGCCTATTCTCAATGAGCCAACTCCGAGTGCTTTAGCCACTATGAAACATAACTGCCTTTTCTACACATACCAGGGGTCTCTTCCCTGTGCATAACTCCCTCACCTGTAGTCTCTTATATCTATTCCTCATTTTGCTCCATAAAAGTCTCATCCCTGACTCTCTTGCTCACAAATGTATGGTTTCTCTTTCTCTGCCTCTGTCTCTCTCTTTATCCCACTAGCCCCCTCTCTTTCTTACTCTCCCTCTGCCTCTCTCTCCCTGGTCTCCAAAAGCTTTTTTCCTTGTTCTCATTCCTACCCAATGATAACTTGTCTTTTTTCTTCTATATCACTAATATCATCATAGATTTAGAGCTGGAAAGAACCTTAGGGGCCGTTGAGACCCACTCCATTTAATTATTATACAAGAAATGAAGCCTTAAACACTCTAAGTGAATTGTTGAGTTTCAAACATTATTAAAGAATGTTACGTACAACAGAAACTCAGGTCCTCAAAATTGGACCACTAAGGGACGTAGCTGGAGGACATACATATTCTCCCACCCTCCTTCCCAGGTGTCCCTTCTCTGTATCTCTGTCCTCCTTGATGCCCTATTCTTTCTAACTCTAACTTTCTGCTCCTTCCCCAAATCCACAGGGGCTTTTATCGTTCTCTCTGGGGCCCATAAGATCATTGAGCTTCGGCATTGCTGGACATCAGCCAGCCCCATGATTTTACTAAAGGGAAAACTGAAGCTGACAGTGGATAAGTAACTTCACCAGAGTAACAAAGTTTGTCAGCAGTCAATGTGGGACTTACACTCAAATAGACAATTCCAAGTAGAACGCTCTATGTACTAGGAAAAGCAGCTGGCTTACCCTATACTTCTTAGGTGCCACCTCCCTTTACACTTCTCTCTCACCTTTGGGCTCATTTCTGTTTTCTCTTTTTCCTCCATAATACTTTCTTGCCTCCTGTCCTTCTTCATTATCCTATGGTTCTGTCTCTCATTATCTCTATTTCTCTTTCTGTATCTATCTCTGACTTTCTCTTAATACTTCACTGCTGCTGTGTCTTTATATATCTCTATGTCTCTTTCTGTCTCTCTCTTTTTCTATCTCTATCTCTTTTCTCTCTCTCTCTCCTTCTCCATCTCTCTACCTCTTCCTCAAAAGCTAATCACTCCTTCCTCTAATTCCCAAGAATAATAAATGATCTTTTCTTATGTGCTTTTCAAAATGATGATCATACATTTAAAGCAGGAGTTAACCCTAGAGGCCCCTGAGTCCAAATCTATTGTAGGATAAGAGAAAGGGAAAATTTAGACACACTAACTGAATTGCCCAGTGTCTAAAGTTAACTAGGATTTGACCTCAGGTAATTTTAACTTCTAAGATGAGTCTGCTAAGAGGCATAGCTATTTTGATCTACACATTCCCACACTACACACACTTCTATTACCTGGGGATGCTTTTTCCTTCATCTTCCCATCCTCAATGCTTTATTCCCTATAAATCTCTGTCTATTGCAAGCTTAATCTCAAACTCAATGAGTCAACTCCCAGAAGAGTGCTCTAACCACTATGACACCCAGTTGGCTTCTGTTAGCCAGGTGTCTCTTGCCTTTCATCTCTCCCTCACCTTGGTCTCTTATCTCTCTTCCTCATTTTCCTCCATAATTGTCTCTTTCCTCACTCTCTTGCTCAATATCTTGTGGTTCTGTTGGGTGTGTGTGTGTATGTGTGTGTGTGTGTGTGTGTATCACTGTCTCTGTCTCTCCTACTGCATCTGTCTCTGGTTTTCTTTTTCTATATCACTACAACATTCTAATTTTGTCTCTATATGTGTCTCTGACTCAGTGTATTTATCATATTCTGCTTATTATTCTCTCTGTCTCTCTGACTCTCTCAATATCTCTCTTAATCCCTCCCTTTCCTGCTGCTTTTCTCTCTCTTCCTCAAAAGCTTTTTTTACTTCCTCTAATTCCCACACAATGAAAACTGGTTTTTCTTCTGCTCCCAATCATCAATATGATAGATTTAGAGCTGAAAGGAACCCCAGAGGACACTGAATCCGGCTACATTACTATACGACATAAGGCTGACACTAACTGAATTACTCAAAGTTAAAACTTTTTAAGAATGTTACCTAGGATTTTAACTCAGATCATTCAGACCTCCAAGAAGAGTCCACAAGAATATCTAGCTATTTGACTCTAGATATTTCCCTTAATTCCCACACTTCTATTTGCTGTGTACACTTGCCTCTGTCTCCCTCTCATCCTCAATGACTGATTGCCCCTAACTCTATCTCTCTCTATTTCAACACTAATCCCAAGTGGACATCCTTTTTCTCACTGGCTACCAGAGGATCACAGAGCTGGAGGGCCATTAGATACCATGAAGTCCAGCCTCATAAACTGAGATGAAAACTGAGGCTAATAGTGGTTAAGGGACTTCTCAAAAGTAATAAAGCATTTCAGCAGATGTGTGATTCAAATTCAAATACTCCATTCCAAGTATAGTGCTCCATCCCCAGGACAGCTAAATAGCTCATTCTCCACATGCTACATGACACCTACATGGCTTCTTCTACCCATTCCAGATGTCTCTTCCCTGTGCACCTCTCCCTCACCTGGGGTCTCCTTTCTCTGTTCCTCATTTTCTTCCAAAGGGGTCTCTTTCCTCACTCATTAACATGCAGTTTTCTTTCTGTGTTTCTGTGTGTTTTCCTATATCTCTCTCTGGGGTGCTTCTTCATATCTCACTGATATACTCTATCTTTATCTCTCTGTCTCTTGCTTTAACTTCTCACTATTTCATCTCTTTCTTACTCTGGCGCTCTCTTTCTCTCTCTCTCTCTCTCTCTCTCTCTCTCTCTCTCTCTCTCTCTCTCTTTCTCTTCCTTCTCTCCATCTCCTCCTCAAAGGTTTTTTTTTAATTCTCACTCTAATTCTCATCCATAATTAAATGTTTTTTTTCTTTTGCCACAATCATCAATATAATCATAGCTTTAGAGCTGGAAGAAACTTGAGGAGCCATTTAGTCCAACTCTGATATGATATAATGGAGGAGAAAGGCTGATACTCTAATTGAATTACCCAGGGTCAAACACTTATTAAAACTATAAAATAGGATTTGAACTTGGATCATTCAGACTTCCAAGAAGACTCCATTAGGATATCTAGCTGTTTTACTCTACATATTCCCCTCAATCCCCACATGTCCATTTCCTTTGTACACACTTACCTCTATCTCCCTCTAACCCTCAATGACTGATACCCTCTAGCTCTGTCTCTCTCTATTCCAACACTACTCCTGAGTGGACATCCTTTTTCTCTCTGGCAACCCAAGGATCATAGAGCTGGGGGGTCATTAGATACCATCAAGTCCAGCCCCATAAGTTGACTAAAAGGAAATCTGAGGCTGACAGTGGTTAAGGGACTTCTCCAGAATAAGACCGCTTGTCAGCCCCTGATGTGGAACTTAAACTCAAATAGTCAATGCCAAGTATGCTGCTTTAACCACTAGGACACCTGGCTGTTTTGCCCCATGTTTCCCAAGAGTCCTATCCCTTTACAACTCTTCAGATCCTTGCTTAATACATCACTGTCCCCCAAAATGGTGTCTTCCCTCATTTCTTTGCTCCTTGTCAAGGGGATCTCTTTCTCTTTCTTTCTGTTTTGCTCTGTCTCTCTGTCTCTGGGCCTCTAAAGCTGGTTCTCTGTCTCTTTCTCTGTGTCTCTCTGTCTCTGTCTGTGTTTCTCTCTCTGTCTCTCTATCCATCTCTCTCTTCTTCCCTCTCTTCCTCCCTCCTCAAAAGTTTTTTTTTCCTTTGCTGCTCTCATTCCCACCCAGTACTAAGTGGTCTTCTCTTTTGCTTTCCATCATTAATATGAACATAGATTTAGAACTGGGAGTAACCTTGGGGGTCATTGAGTCCAACTCAATTGTATTATCTCTGAAGAAACAGAGGTTTACATACTCTAAGTGAATTGCCCTGAGTTAAATATTTATCCAAAATGTAGATTAGGATTTGAACTCAGCTCATCCTGACCTCCTAGAACAGAAAGCATACTGTCCACAGAAATCTTTCCCCATATCTCTCTGGGCCACTCAGAAGCTTTTGCCACTCTGACCCCAAAATAACTACTCTTTTCATGTGAGAGAACAGAGAGATGTCACTGATGTTATCAGACATTTTGAGCTGGAATGAACCATAAGGGCTACTGAATCCAACTCCATCATTTTAAAGAAGGAAGCGGCTTAGATAATTTCAGTGACTTTTCTAGTATCACACAGCTAGTAAGCATGTTGTGAAGCAGAATTTGAACTCAGGGCCTCATGACTTGTCTAGGACAGTGTTCTATCCTCTAGGCTTCTTAAACTTTTTCCACTCGTGACCTCTTCTAGCCTGAGATATTTTTATGCGACCCCAGGTATATAGGCATATAAAATAGGTATACAAATCAAACATTTATTGTTAATAAATCATAAAGAAATTTATTTTAAAACAATTCTCTGCTATATGCATAATTTTACAGTTTATTAAATATGAAAGCAAATTAGCATAGCAAGGAGATGGATGTGCTTGTTTATTTTTACATAAAGAATTAAATCTTGGCAGAATATTTGATACTACAGGACTTAGAACATCCTCAATGTTTTTCAGAGTGGATCGATACTTTGATTTTATAATCATCAATGCTGAGAATACCACTTGGCATTAATACCTAGTACAAAATGGCAGAAGGATGGTTAGGGCCATTTCAGAAATTCTTAGAAATTCTGTCATAATCCCAAGGCAAAATTCATTTAACAATTTTGTATGTACAATAAAAACACTGCAATTCATAACATACAATAGTCTCAAAACTGAGCCGAGGGGTTACTACCAGCATTCATTGGCGTTGTGTGGTATGACAGCAGGCACAGTGCAAAGTGTGGCTGTTGCATGTTCAGAACCAAGGCTGTACTGAAATAGAGTGATATAACACAGGCAAGTGCTGCCAGAAACACCTCCAATTCATCATGAATTTGATTTTTTAATTAATTTTTAGTCACGCGTATTCGGAAACCTTTTATTGCTGCCAAATATTTTGCAACCCCACATTCAGTTACGTGGTTGCATATGGGGTCACAACCCACAATTTTAGAAGCAATGCTCTAGGAGAACTGGCTGTGTCACAACTCATAGTTCCCCCGAACTCTCATGGCTAGTGGCCCCTTCCCTCTATCTCTTCCTCACTGCCCTCTCCGCCCCCCCTCTCTCTGTCTGGCTCTCTCTGGCTCTCCCTGTGTCTCTCTTTCTCTGTGTCTCTCTCTGTCATTCTCTTTCTGTCTCTGTTTCTGTCTGTCTGTCTCTCTCTCCCTCTTGCCCTCGCTCCCTCCCTCTCTCCCTCACTCTTTTCTCAAAAGTTTTTCCTTGCTCTCTTTCCCACCTGATACTAAGTGATCTTTTCCTTACCTCTCTATCATTAATATGATCATAGATTTAGAGCTGGAAGGAACCTTATGGGCCAGTGAGTCCAACTTGCTATATTATCTCAAAAGAAAGACAATTGAAAGCAATCTAAGTGAATTGCTCAGGGTCAAATATTTATTGAGAACATGAATTAGCATTTGAACTCAGCTCATCCTCACTTCCTGGAACAGTATAACCCCTTATCTCTCTGTGCTGCTTTCAGAAGGTTTTACTTGCTATTCACTCTGACCCCAAAATAACTACTATTTTCAAGTTCTCCCTGTCACTGAAATTATGAGACATTTCAAGTTGGAATGAACCATAAGGGCTACTGAGTCCAACTCCATCATCTTAAAGAAGAAGAAAGCAGATTAGACAATTTCAGTGACTGTCCCAGCATTGCACAGCTAGTAAGCATGCTGCGAAGCAGAATTAGAACTCGGGGCCTCATGACTGTCTAGGACAGTGGTCTATCCCCCAGGAGACCTATCAGTGTCACTTCATACATTTCCCCCAACCTCATGGCAAATGGCCCCTTCTCTCTATCTCCTCCTCACTGCTAGCTTCTCTCTCTATCACTCACACTAATTTCCAGGGGGGATTTCATTTTTCTCTTTCTCTCATCCGCCGGGTCAAAAAGCTACAGAGACCTTACAGGCAAACATGTCCAGCCTCATATTTTTACAAAAGAGGAAACTGAGACTGGGTGAAGTCAATTGACTTGCCCAGGGAAACATGGCTTGTCAGTGTGTGAGTCAGAATGAGAACTCGAATAGCCTGCACGACAAGGACAGTGACCATCCCTATGAAAGCTGAGTAGGGAGAGCATTATGGTCATGGTGAAAAGCCAGTGACAATACTCATAGTGGGGAGATAGCATCATATTCAAGGTACAACAGGAAGGACAATGTCACTGCATCCCAGAGTAACTGGGGGAGCTGGACTAGTATAAGGTATAATAAGACTGGAAATGCAGGAGGGGCAAGTTGGGAAGATATCTGACCTCCAAAGAGAATGTTTTATATTGGATACTGGAGGCAATAGGGAGCCACTGAAGTTTATTTAGGGCAGGAGTGACATGACTGGACCTGTGCTTTAGGAAGAACATCTATTGGCCCAAGGGAGGATGGACTGGAGTGGGCAGACTGAGGCAGGAAGAGCCTCTCTTGGCACAGTCCAGGTGGGAGGGAACGAGGACCCACACCAAGGTGGTGACAGTGGCAGAGGACAGAAGGGGGCATGGACAAGAGACTTTAGAAAGGCCAAATTCCCTCTCTCCCTTCTGACTCAGATTAATCCAGACTGATTCCTGTCAACCACAGAGCTGCCCCTCTCTCCACAGCTGATCCACTGCTTCGCCTTCCTTCCTTCACTGCTACTTTCTCAATCTTGCACCTCTCTCCTTCCAGACCTTCTGTCACACCATCTGCAGGACTAATTTCCTTCAATCCCCTGGATCTCTCCTCAGAAAATGTAGCACATTTTCCTTATACATCTCAAATTCACTGCAAAACTTTATTCTTCCCTGATCAGAACTGAAACTTCACAGTTTACAGACAATGTCTCATTTCACCAACAAAACCCTTCCAATTTGGTTCCTTACTTACAGAACTTACAAAGGCATAGTCTATTTTAATTTCTTTTAGGTGACTTTGCCTCTTATTTATCTCAGCAATTAGATACCACTAAATGATTCATTGAAGACCAAAGTGGTCACATAAACTACTCTCCTAAAATGAAATTGCTTATCCCCATATTCCATTTTCCTTTCTGATTAAACAAGCCTCTTTCTCCCCAAGCTGGAAATGTACCATGTTTTTCCTTAAACACCAGATAATACTTCAAAACTTCAAACTGCATAAAGGACTGCCTTATTTTTTCTCCACTTTTGGAATCACTGGAGACAAAACTTGTAAACCAGCTTCAATTCTATCAATTGCTCAAAATCATCTACTCAATGAAATTACCTTCCCTACATGAAAGCAATAAATCCTTCAGTCTCCAGGGAAGGGAGAGAATGCTATGGGGGTTAGGGTGACTGTTGTAGGCAAATTCCACAGTCTCCTTTTTTGGCAGTTCTAAGGAGCTGTACCCCCAAAAAACCAATAAGATACTGCAACATGTATGAAAATACTCACACTGCAGTCTCATCAAATTTGGAAATACACATTGAACAGATTACATTTCACTTACAGATTTGTTCTCTGGTTAGTTTGCAATTCCACAAATTTCCGCAAATAGGAAAAGTATCTTCTCTCTCTCTCTCTCTCTCTCTATCTCTATCTCTCTATCTCTGCCATTCGAGACTTCACAGACAGCAAGAGTCTCCATATAATACAGGAAAAGATGTAGGTCAGGATGCAGTGATGATCTGGGAATCTCACTGTGAGGACTTGTATCCACAGGCCTCTTGTAGGTCTTCACAGGGGTTTCTCTTCATGACAGGTTTGGGCTTCTACATTCACTCACACAATTGCAGGCCATCTCCATTCGGACACATTTGCAGTCCAACCAAATTCTTCTTCTGTTCATTGCTTGGAGGAAGAAAGGATTTTCCTCAAGGTCCAGAAGCAGGATGTTCCATCTGAAGTCTTGGTCCCAGCTCTTGTGCTGAACAGACAAATGAGGTGTCCCTCGTGTTGAGGCATGAAGTTCCTACAACTTTCCTTTCTAACTTCCCTAAGGAAAATTTTGGGAAGTAAGTGTGGCTACCAAGATGGATAGTCTGATGCTTGGCCAATGGTTTATAACTAATACAATTCCCTAGCAGAGAAATGTCCTCCCTGTAAAGCCACGACCAACAAACAACTGAACCATCACCCTTTCTATGGATTTCACTCTGGCCTCCTTTTGACCAAAGAAATTCAGATAAAGTGACCCTTACCAAACAATGGCTACCATGGGAGGCTGTTAATGTAGGTAAAAATCTACCTTGCGCGCGCTCCAGCAGTCCCAGGTATCCCATCCCTCCACCAGATCAGAATGCATCACACTAACCATCCTTCTAACCTCAAATAATTGGCTCATTCTCTCAACCTCTCCGAAGAAGCACACCAGCTAGCCAGAAGCCAGTGGCCCTGGATCAAAGATAGGAAGCTAAACTGGAAGCAATGCTAATTGCTGTTGTCAAGTCCAGTGGCAGGACAAAAGTCAGGACAACCAACAATGGCCTGGGATGCAGTGGGTGACCTTGGCATCTCTGATGTCTGACCAGGCTCTAAGTGCTCTGCAGCACCTGCTTCAGCCACCTCCAAGGGCACTGGAACAAATCCTTCTCATCTGCCCATTCCACCAGGGGAAGTCTTAACAAGCTTAGGGCAGACATCCCCCAACTCACTAACAGGCTTGAGGCCTGTCAGCTACCAGGTTTAGCCTACTACTACTAGGCTACTCTCCATGAATGAAAGCAGCTACAGCTTTCTATGGAATTAATTTGGGTTTTATATCCTTTCAGACCTCAGAATGCAAAGCCAGTAAGCAGCATCCTACAGGTATTTCACAAGAGAGGGAGAGAGAGAGAATAAAGGGGATGAGCCAATGGAGAAAAGGGGGAATATTGGGTAGGAAAACCAAAGGATTTATTATCTGTGGCCAAGGTTTGGCCGTTTTACCACCTTCTCATCTCTCACATATGCCACCTCTGCCTCTGACACTGCCACCACTTTGGCCAGTTCCTTATCATCTCATACCTTGACTACTGAAAGAGCCTTGTTCTTGCTCTCCCTGCCTCCATCCTCACCCTACTACACCCCCTCCTCCACTCAGCTGTCCAAATGATCTTCCTAAAGCTTACATCCAACCACAGACCTCCACTACTCAATGACCTCCAGAGTCTCCAGGATGAAATCTAAAATCCTCTGGTTGGCATTCAAAGACCTTTCCACTCTTCTTTCACCTCACACTCCCCCATCCACATACTCTGTGATCCAGTGACACTGGCCTCCTTCTTGTTCCCAGAACAACACACTCCATCTCCTGGCTCTGACCATTCTCACTGGCCATCCCCCAGGCCTGCAATGGTCTCCATTCTCAGCAAGGCTTCCTTGGCTTCCTTCAAGTCCCAGATGAAATTCCACCTTCTACACAAAGTTCTTCCCAATCCCCCTTAATTCTAATGCCTTCTCCTTTCAAATGCATCATGTACATATCTGGTTTCTACATCATTGTTGGCCTACTGTCTCTTCCATTAGACTGGGAGCTCCTTAAGAGCAGAGACTACCTTTTACCTCTCTTTATATCTCCAGTGTTTAGCACAATGCCTGACACATAGGAGATGGTTAATGAATGGTTACTGAGTGGCTGAAAGAAGAATACATTCTCTATTCAAGGGCAGGAGATAAGGGGAAGGGACCAAATACTATTAAAATTGAGAAAGAAGTCATTTTGGACAAACATGCACAGTGTCTTATCCAAAGACAGCAAGTACTTATTATAATACTGGATAAGACTTTGACCCTGTCCTTGCAGAGGGGTAGGGGTGGTTCTAATATGAGCCCATGAAGGGCCTGGGAGATTTCTCCATTTTTAGGCCATCAAAATGTGGCAAAATGAAGGTCGTTCCTATCCCAACACACACACGACAACAGGTGCCCAGGCCTTTCTTTCCCCCTGGACCTCACAGCTGGAGGAAAATGGGAGACCATCAAGTCCAACCCCAGCATTTGAAAGAAGGGAAAACTCAGGCTGAGACAAGTGAAGTGACACACTTGGGGTAAAACAACTTTGCACTTGCTGAGTTCAGATGCAAATTCATGCACTTCTCACTCCAACCAGAGGACTCTCTCAAAGGACCCTGAGCTGCCTCCCAGACACCTCCCAGGTCTAAAATTCTAACTTCCCTTTCTAGCTCACTCTCTCTCTCTCTCTCTCTCTCTCTCTCTCTCTCTCTCTCTCTGTCTTGTGTAAATATACCCCTACCTCTGCCCGTCCTCTGCAATCACCCTGTGCCCAGGACCAACGGACTTTCCTTCCTTGGTCTCTCTTTCTCACTTTGACTCTGGCTCTTTCTATCCCTCTGTCTCTCCCCCGTCTCTCACTATCACTGTCTCTAGAAACCTACCCTTCTGACTCAATATCCCCACATCTACAGTTCTCCTTGCCCTTTCACTCAACCTTGCCTCTCTGCTCACCAACCCCTTCCCTTGGGCTCTCTCTTCTCCTCAGAAGCCTTTCGCTTTCCTCTCACTCACATTCAATAAGTGGTCTCTTCCTTTGTTTTGATTATAACCAATATAATCATAGAGCACCGCTTCTTAAACTGTGGGTCACGACCCCATATGGAGCCACATAACTGAATGTGGGGGTTGTGAAAAAATTGGCAGCAATAAAAGGTTTCTGAACACACAACAACCAAAAATTAATTCAAAATCAAATACATAATGAATCCAAGGTGTTTCTAACAGTTCTTGCCCATGTTGCCTCACACAACTTCACTTTAGCCTTGGTTCCCAACATACAACATGCACACTTTGCATTGAACATGCCTTCATGCCAGTTAACACCAAGGAATGCTGTCGTAAATACCTTGGCTCAGATTCGAGACTATTTTACTTCATGAATTATGGTATTTTTACTGTACATACAAAATTGTTAAATGAATTATGGCTTGGGATTAGGATAGAATTTCCAACAATTTCTTAAATGGCTCTAAACATACTTCGGCCATTTTGTACTATGTACAAAACTAGGTATTTATGAACTATGTATGTATTTATGCAAAACGGTATTCTCAGCATTGACAATTATAAAATCAAAATATCGATCTAGTCTGAAAAACATTGAAGATGCTAAGTCCTGAAGTATCAAATATTCCACCAAGATTTATATAAAAATATATATTTATACCTTTATATAAAAATAAACAAGTACATCCATCTCATTAGTATGCAAATTTGCTCTCATCTTTAATGAATAGTAAACTTATATGTATACCAAAGAATTGGTTTAAAATAAATTTCTTTATGATTTATTATCAGTAAGCGTTTAATTTGTATACTTGTTTTACACACCTATATACCTGGGGTCATATAAAAATATCTCAGGCGAAAAATGGTCACCAGTGGAAAAATCTAAGAAGCCTTGTCATAGACTCAGGGCTGGGAGGGGTCATTGAATCCAAGCCTATCCTTTTGGGGAAGAGAAAAAAAGGCTTAGACACTTTAAGTGACTTGCCCAGGGTCACACATCTAGTAAGAATGTGTGAGGAAGCATTTGGACTCAGGTCATCTTGACTTCCAAGAATAGGGCTTTATAAACGTGGAGACTTTGTTCTATCGCTCCACAAATGGCCCCCAAAGGCTGTTCCCAGTGATCCCTTCCTTCTATACCTCTCTCCTCCTCAATGAGCCCTTCTCTCTAAATCCATCACTCTTCCCACTCCATTCCCAAGTAGGTTTCTTTTCTCACCCCCTCATCCATAAGCTCATATAGAGCTGGAGGGACCTTAGAGGTCATCAAGGCCAGTGCCATTGTTTTACAGAGGAGGAAATTGAGGCTCAGAGATGTAATAAAAATTGCCCAGGATAACACAGTTAGTCATTGACCATCAGGTTTGTAACTCAGCTATCTTGACTCCAAGTTCAGATCTTTTTCCATCATGCTGCCCCTCTCCCTGCTCTTCTTGGGGATGCTTTATCTTTGAATCTCTCCCTCACTTGGGGTCTCCTGCCTCTATGCTTCACCCTCTCCATAATGCTCACTCTCATTCTCTCCCTCTGCCTCCTGTCTCTGTCTCTTTCCTTCTATTTCTCTGTCTCTCTCTCCTTCTCCTCCTTCTCCTATCACATCTTCAAAATTTTTTTCTCCTTACATTAATTTCCATCCATAAATAAGTGGTTGTTTCTTTTTCCCTATTATTACTGTGATCATAGCTTTAGGGCTGGAAGGAACCCTTGGGGCTATTGGGTCCAGCTCCATTATGGTAAAACAGCAGATAGAGTCTCACACATATGGAATGAATGGCCCAGGGTCAAACATTTATTCTTAATGTTAACTAGGATTTGAACTCAGGTAATTCTGACTTCCAAGAGAAGTCCACTAGGAGACCTGGCTCTTTTCCTCTACATGTTTCCCCTAATCCACATACTTCCCATGTCCTGTGGACACTTTCCTCTCTCTCCTTCTCATCATCAATTCCTTATTCCTTCTCACTATCTCTCTCTATTCAAGCTTAATCCAAACTGAACATCTTTTTCTGTCTCTGGCACCAAGAGGATCAGAGAGCTGGAGCATCATTAGACACCATCAAATCCAGCCCCATAAACTGACTGATGAGAAATTGTAGGCTGTCAGTGGTTTAAGTGACTTCTCCAGAGGAACTGAGCTTATCAGTGGCTCTGGTGGGATTTAAACTCAATGAGTCACCTCCAAGTAGAGTTCCCTAACCACAATGATACCTTTACGGCTTGCCCTACATTTGGAAGGATCCTTTCCGTTTCCATCTCTCCATTGCCTGTGGTTTCTTTGCTGTATTGCTCATTGTCCTCCATAATGGTCTCTTCTCTAACTTCTTTGTATATTATCAAAGCCTTCTCTTTCTCTTTTTCCTTGTTTTACTCTTTCTCTCTGTCTCTCTTTCCATCCCTGTCTCTAGTGCTCTGTTTCTCTGTCTCTGCCTCTCTCTGATTCTATCATTATATTTCTCTTTATCTCTGTTTCTCTTCTTCTCTCTGCACAGACCCCTTTCATTTTTACTCTCCCTCTCCGTACTTCCTCCTTAAAAACTTTTTTTTCCTTCCTCTCATTCCCATGAAAAACTAAGTGGCTTTTTTTTATTCTCTCTATTACCAGATCATCATAGATCCAGAGCTGCAAGTAACACTAGGGGGCATTGAGTCTAAATCCATTTAATTATGACAAAAGAAAGTGGCTTACCCACTCTAAGAGGATTGCCCAATTTCAAGTGATTACAAACAATGTGAGGTAAGACTTGAACTCAGGTCCCCAAGACCTCAAAGATCACTCCATTAAGTGACATATCTCTGTGACATACACAGACTTCCCACCTGCCTTCCCAGTTGTCCTTGCTCTGTATCTCGAACCTCTTTGATGTCCCATTCCCTCTCATTCTAATTCTCTTCTACCAACCCAAGTCCACAAGGGATTTCTTTGTTCTCTCTGGCACCCAGAAGATCTAAGAGCTTAAACATCATTAGACACCATCACATCCAGCCCCATGATTTTACTAAAAAAAAACTGAGGCTGACACTGGTTATGTGACTTTTCTAGAGTAACAAAATCAGTAGCTGTGGTGGGACATAAAATCAAAGTGTCAACTCCATGTGGTGTACTCCAACCACAAGGATACCAAACTGGCTTACCTACAATTACATGGTTTCCCTTCTCTTTATATCTATCCATCACCTGTGGTCTCTTACGCTATTCCTCGTTTTCTAGATTAATGGTCTCTTTCCTCGCTCCCTTTCTCATTTTCACATGACTCTCTGAGTCTTTCACTCTGCATCAATGTCTCTCTCGCTGTATCTGTTTCTGGTTCTCTACATTTATCTTATTGCTATTCTCTGTCTTTATCTCTATATCTCTTTCTCTTTCTGTCTCTGTTTTTCTCTCTTTTTGTCTCTCTGTCTGTCTCTCTCTGTCTGTCTCTCTCTCTGTCTCTCTCTCACTCTCTCTCTCTGAGTGTGTATCTGTCTGTAGTTTTCTCTATCTCACTACCACTCTCTAACTTTCTCTCCATATGTCTGTCTCCCCTCCGTTACCCTGTCTCTGCCTCCTTCTCTGTCTCTTGCTCAGAAGCTTTTGTTCCTTGCTCTAACTCCCAGTCAAGAATAATGGATCTTTCCTTTTTATCTCAATAATCAATATGATCATAGATTTAGAGTTGGAAAGAACCCTAGGGGCCATGGAGTCCAACTCCATTATACTATAACAAAAGGCAGAGGCTTAGAATTCTAAATAGACCAAGCTCAAACATTTATTAAAAATGTGAAGTAGGATTTGAATTCAGGTCATCCTCACTTCCAAGAAGAGTTGGCTAGGAGAGCTGGCTATTTGGATCTACATATTTGCCCCACTGCACAGACTCCAATTTCTTGTGGATGCTTCTTTCCTTCTCCTTCTCATCATCAATGCCAGATTCCTTCTAAAGCTATCTCTATCTATTCCATGCTTAATTCCAGTGGACATGCTTTTCTACCTTTGAAATCCAGAGGGTCATTAGATACCATCAAATCCAGCCCCATAAATTTAATGAGGTGTAAACAGGGGCTGAAAATGGTTAAGTGACTTCTCCAGAGTACATATGTCAGTGACTCAGGTGGCATATAAACTCAGAGTCAATTCCACATGCAGTGTTCTAACCACTGTGACACCTAGCTGACTTGTTCTACACCTGCCAGTTGTCCTTGCCTTTTATATCTCTCTCACCTATGGTCTCTTGTCTCTATTGCTCATTGTCCTCCATAATAGTCTCTTTCCTCACTCTCTTGTTTTCTATCTTGTGGTTGTGTGTGTGGGTGTGGGTGTGGGTGTGTGTGTATGTGCATGTGTGTGTGACTGTCTCTGTCTCTATTTCTCTTGTTGTATCTGTCTCTGATTTTCTTTTACCATATCACTGCCACTCTCGAATTTTGTCTCTATATATCTCTCTGATTCTCTGTATTTATCTCATTCCATATATTTCTCTCTGTCATTATCTCTCTCAATCCCTCTCTTTCCCTCTCCTCTCAATTTCCTCCTCAAAGCATTGTTTTCTTTTTCCAATCCCTCTCACTAATAACTGGTCGATTCCTTCACAACCTAGCATGATTTAGAGCTTGGAGAGACCCTTGGGGCCATTAATTCCTACTCCATTATAGGATAAGGAGAGAGGAGGTTTAGCCCCTCTATCTAAATTGCCCAGGGTCAAATACTTATTAATAATATGACAATAGGATTTGGACTCAGGTGATTCAGACTATACAGAAGAGGCCACTAGGAAACCTCACTCTTTTGCTCTGCATATTTGTGCCCCCCAAACCACAAACTTACATTTCTTGTGTATACTTGTTTCTGTCTTCTTCTCATCCTCAATGCCTGATTCCCTCTCCCTATTCTCTCTCTCACTGTCTCTCGCTCTCTTGCTGAATTACAAGTAGACATCCTTTTCTCTCTTTGGAATCTAGAGAATCATAGAGCTGGCTTGTCATTAGACACCATCAAATCCAGCCCAATAAATTAAGGAGGAGTAAACTGAGGCTGACAGTAGTGAAGTGACTTCTCCAAGGTAACAAAGTTTGTCAGCAGCTCTGATGGGATTTAAACTCAAAGAGTTAACTCCAAGGATGGTGCTCTAACCACTATGACACCTAGCTGGCTTGCACTGTACTTTATATCTCTCCTTCAGCTGTGGTCTCCTATCTCTTCCTCATTTTTCAACATAATGGCTTCTTCCATCACTCTGTTGCCCAATATTCTGTTTTACTCTCTCTCTCTCTTTACCCATGCCTCTTTGTCTTTTTCTTGCTGCATCTATTTCTGTTTTTCCCTTGATATCTCACTGCCACTCTGTCTTTAACTCCATATCTATCTCTGTCTCTCTCTTGCTTTCTTTCTCAATCTCTAAATCTCACCCCCCCATCCCTCTTTCTGTCTGCTCCTCAAAAGCTTTTTCTCCTTACTCTAATTCCCACCCAGCACTAACTGGGTCTTTTCCCCTTTCATGACTATGATCATAGATTCAGAGCTGGAATGAACCCTAAGGGCCATTGGGTCCAACTCCATTATAATGAAACAGCTGACAGAGGCTGATCCACACTAACTGAATTGCCCAGAATCAAACATTTATTCAGATTGTGAAGAAGAATTTGAACTCAGGTCACTCTGACTCACAAGAAGAGTCCATTGGGAGACCTGACTGCTTTCCTCTACATATTCCTCCCCCACAAAGCACATACTTATATTTCATGCCACTGCTTCACTCTACCTCTTTCTCATCCTTCATACCTGATTCCTCCTAACTCTCTCTCTCTCTCTCTCTCTCTCTCTCTCTCTCTCTCTCTCTCTCTCTCTCTCTCTCTTCCAATCTTAACTTCAAGTAGCTATCTTTATCTCTCTTTGACATACAGAGCATCTCAGAGCTGGAGCATCTTTAGAAATCATCAAATCGAGCCCAATAAATTTAATTAGGAGTAAATTGAGGCTGACAGAGATTATGTAATTTACCAGAGTAACATAGTATGTCAGCAGCTGTGGTGGGGTTTAAAAACAAAGAATCAACTCCATGTAGGAGCTTTTCTATCTATTTTTCTCTGTTTCACTGTCTTTCTTGCTGTTGCTGTCTCTAGCCCTCTGTTTCTCTCCATCTCTCTCTCATTATATCACTATATTTCTCTCTGTTTCTCTCTCTATTCAGCTTCCTCGCTTTTCCCCCTCCTCCCATTTTATATATCCTCCTCAAAAGCTTTGTCATTTGTTCTCATTCACCCTCTAAAAATAAGTGGCCTTTCTACTATGATCATAGATTGGGAGCAGGAAGGAATTGTAGGGGACAATGAATCCACTTTCACTTAATTATAGCAGAAGAAACAGGGGATTAAGCACTCTAAGTGACCTGCCCAATATCAATCATAAAAAAATGAACTAGGATTTTAATTCAGGTCACCAAGATCAGACCACTAAGGGACATAGCTGTGGGACATACACATCCTTCACAGCCCACTTCCCAGGTGTATCTTCTCTGTCTCTCTATTCTCCTTTATGCCCTATTCCCTCTAACTCTATTTTCTTTTCCCACCCCCTTTCCATAAGGGCTTTCTATGTTCTCCCTCATATCCATAAGATCATAGAGTTCTGGCATCATTAGACACATCCGAGCTCCATGATTTTACTAGAAAGAAAACTGAGGCTGACAGCGGTTAAGTGCTTCTCCAGAGTAAGAAGGCTTGTCAGCAGTCGATGTGGGATTTAAACTCAAATAGTCAACTGCAAGTCCAGTGCTCTATCCACTATGACTTCTAGCTGGCCCGCCCTCTAACTGAGAGGTGGCCCTTCCTTGCCTGTGGTCTCCTTCTTCCAGTGATCACTGTCCTCCACAATGGTATCTTCCCTCCTTTCTTTGCCCATTATCAAGTGGTTCTCTTTCTCTCTGTCTCTCCCCAAACCAGGCCTCTTCCTCACTTGTCTTTTCTCTCTCTGTCTCTCCTCTACTCAGTGGCCTATTCCCTCCTCTTTCTAGGATCCCTTCATCATTCACAGGCTGAAAAAATTATAATACATCCAATTGAAAGGCATCATTCTTCAGAGAAGGAAACCCTGTCTGGGAGAGATTAAATACTTTACTTAGGTAACCTACCTGAGGCAGGATTTGAACTCAGGTACTTATCACTCCAAATTCTAGTGTTCTTCATTTCTTGTCAAACTGCCTTATGGACTTCTCCATCAGGCCCCAGAAGCCTCTTCTTCATGGAAGATCTCTTCTGACCTGGAATTCATTCTTCAGAAGAACCATCAGACCCTGGGGAATGTCTCTCTGAGTGGATGGCTCCTCCCAGAACCTCCCTTTATGGAGGGCACCCCACCTAATTCTACATTTCCTACCAGGATACACTCAGGACATCCTCATCTTGTCCCATACTGGGTACCCTCCTCCCTAGAGCCACACTCACTGTTCAGCTTCCTTTACTATGCTAGCTTCTACCACTGGAAGGTACTTCCTTATACTTGTTTCTTTATATTTGTATCCCCAGGGCACAGCATACTGCCTGGTACACATGACAAACTCAATCAATGCTTGTTGAATAACTGGCTAAGTCTATACGCTATGTCCCTCCCGTGTCTCTCTTCCAACCCTCAGGATTGAAGTTGTCCCTCATTCTCTCCCTCACCCCTCTATACTCTGGCCTCTTCCACACTCCCTTGCCAATTACCAAGAGGCCTTTTCTTGCTTAGTCTGTACCTTTATTCCTCTTTATGTCACTATCTTTCTCACTCCTGTTTTGCTTCTCTCTTTCTCTCTTTGACTCTAACCACCTACATTTCTGTCATGTCCCACAAGCCCTGCTCTGCCTTCTTTTTCCTCTTTCTTTCCCGTCTCTAGACAAATCACTTCCAGCCTGTCTCTCTGTCCTCCTAAAACCCTATTGTCTGACTCTTAATCCCAATGAATTATATATGGTCTTTTCCCTGACCCTTTATCTCCCATAGTAGAGATAACAAGAATGTATCTGAGGCAGGATCTGAACCCGGCTAATCCTGATTTCTGGGAATAGTCTACTAAGAGACCAGCTCTGTGAAAGCCACATTCCATGCACCTGCCCTTCTCTGTGTCTCCCTCCTTGTTGATACACTATTACCCCTAATCCTATGTCTCTTCTTCTGACCCAAATCCACAAGGGCTTTCTTTTCTCTCAATGGCACCCATAGGATCATAGAGATGGTTCAACATTGGAGGCTATGAATTTGAGCACCATCAATCAAGAGACAAGGAAACTTAGTTTGAGAGAGAGTATGTGAATTGTCCAGACTAAATCACAGGTTAATTTGTGTCTGGATTCAAGTTCAAATAGCCTTCATTAAAAATGTCATCCTCCATCTATTATAGCACCTGGATTTCCCTCCCACCATACCAAGAATGGCTTCTTTTTTGTATCACTGACTGGTAGTCTTCTACCAGTGGCATGCTATACTCAAAATCTTCCACAATGGTCTCTTCCCTCATTACCCTGTTCACCCTAATGGTGTTCTCTCTTTTTCTCTGTCTCTGCCTCTCTCTTTCTCTCTCCTTCTCCTTTTCTCTATTTCCTCCTCAAAAGCTTTTCTCCTTACTCCAATTCCCACCCAATAACAACTGGTCTTTTTCTTCTTCTTTCATTATTACGATCATACATGTAGAGCTGGAAGGAACCCTAGGAACTACTGAGTCCAGCTCCATTACAGGGTCATAGAGGAAAGAAGCTTAGACATAATAACTGAATTTACTAGTGTCAAATATTTACTGAGATGTTAACTAGGATTTCAATTCCAGTTATTCAGACTTCCAGGAAGAGCCCACAAGGAGGCCTGGCTGTGTTCCTCTCCTTCTTCCTCCCACTGGACACACTTCTGCCTCCGGGGACACTTCCCTCTGCCTTCTCATTCTTGCTACCTGATTCTCTCTGACTCTAGCTCTCTTCATTCTAGCTTGATCCCAAGTGGAGATCCTTTGCTCTCTCATGCACCCAGAGGATCGAAAGCTGGACCATCATTAGAAACCATCAAATCCAGCCCTCAAATTTAATTAGGAGGAAACTGGATGGCAATGATTAAGTAACTTAGCCAGAGTAATATAGCTTATCAGCAGCTGTGATCGAATTTAAACTCAATGAGTCAACTCCAGGTCCAGTACTCTAACTGTTATGATATCAAGCTGTCTTGTTCTATACATGTAGGGTGTCTCTTCCCTTTGGATGTCTCCCTCACCTATGGTCTCTTGTTCCTATGTCTCATTTTCCTCCATAATGTTCTCCTCACTCACTCCCTTGCTCATCTCTCTTTCTCCCTGTGTCTCTCTTTCTTTATCTCCAGGTTTCACTATCTTTCTGTCTCAGGCGCTCTCTCTCTCTCTCTCTCTCTCTCTCTCTCTCTCTCTCTCTCTCTCTCTCCTGCTCTCTCTCTCTCCCTCCCCCTCTGAGTGTGTGTCTCTGTGTGTCTCTCTCTCTGTCTCTCTCTGTGTGTCTCTGTGTGTCTCTCTGTCTCTCTCTCTGTCTCTCTCTCTCTCTCTCTCTCTCTCTCTCTCTCTCTCTCTCTCTCTTTCTCTCTCTCTCTCTCCCTGCCTCCCTTTTCCTTTCCCTACCTCCTCAAACGCTTTTTTTTCCCTTACACTCATTTGTACCTAATAATAAATTGTCTTTTCTATTTTTCTCTTTTTCTGTCTCTCTCTCTTTCTCTGCCTAGCCCCTCTTTTTCACTCTCCCTCACCCCCTCTCCTTTCTCCTTAAAAGCTTGTTTTCCTTACTCCAATTCCCACTTAATAATCAGGACTCTTTTCTTTTTCCCCTATCATGACTATGATCAGATATTTAGAGTTGGAAGGCCCCCTAGCAGTCATTGAGTCCAACTACATTGTAGTGTATAACAAGACAAAGGCCTAAACACTCTAAGTGAATTGCCCAGTCAAATATATATTCGGAATGGTAACTGGACATTTAGTCAGGTCATTCTCACTTCCAAGAAGAGTTCACTAGGAGACCTGGCTGTTTCACTCCACATATTCTTCCTACTATGCACACTTCTATTCCCTGTGAACGTTTCCCTCTCTCCCCTCCTCATCCTCAATGCCTGTTTCTCCCTAAATCTATTTCTCTCTGTTAGAACTTAATCCCAAGTGGCCATCCTATTCTCTCTCTAGTACCCAGAGGATCAGAGAACTGGAGTGTTCTTAGACACCACCCAATCCAACCCCATAAATTTAATGAGGAGAAACCTGAGGTTGACAGTGGTTAAGTGACTTCTGCAGAGAAGCAGAGCTTGTCAACAATTCAAGTAGGACTCTAAGAACGGTGCTCAAACCACGATGATACCTACATGACTTCTTCTACCCTTGCCAGCTACCTCTTCCCTGGGCACCTCCACCTCACGTGGGGTCTCCTTTCTCTGTTGCTCATTTTCCTCCAAAAGGGTTTCTTCTCTCACTCATTATCATGCAGTTCTCTTTCTCTCTCTTTCACTGACTTTCTTGCTATATCTATCTCTGGATATCCCTTCATATCTCACTGCCACTCTCTATCTTTATCTATCTCTGGTTCTTATCTCTGTCTCTATCTCCCTCCCTCTCCTTCTATCTCTCTATTTCTGGCTATCTATCTCTGACTTCTATCTCTGTCTCTATCTCTGGCTCCTATCTGGCTCTATCTGCCTCCTCCTCCTTCTATCTATCTCTCTATCTCCTATCTCTGTCTCTATCTCCCTCCCTTTCCTTCTATCTCTGGCTCCTATCTCTATCTCTATCTCCCTCACTCTCCTTCTATCTATTTATCTCTGGCTCCTATCTCTGGCTCTATCTCTGGTTCCTATCTCTCTCTCTCTCCCTCACTCTCCTTCTCTCTATCTCTGGCTATCTATCTCTGGCTCCTATCTCTGTTGCTATCTCTCTATCTCTGCCTCCTATCTCTGTCTCTATCTCCCTCCCTCTCCTTCTATCTATCTCTCTATCTCTGGCTATCTATCTCTGGATCCTATCTCTGTCTCTATCTCTCTGTCTCTGCCTCCTATCTTATCTCTGTCTCCCTCCCTCTCCTTCTCCTTGTCTCTGTCTTCTCTTCCAAAGCCTTTTCTCCCCACTAATTCCTTCCCATAAATAAATAGTTCTTTCTTTTTCTCCTATTGTGACTATGAGCATACCTTTAGAACTGGGAGGAACCTGCGTGGCCATTGGGTCCAACTCAATTACGTTAAAACAACAGAAGCATAGACCCTCTGACTGAATTCATTCTGCCTTCAAAGGACAGTGCACTAGGAGACCCGGCTGCTTTGCTCTACGTATTCCTCCCACTGCCCCACTTCTATTTCCTGTGGACGCTTCCTTCTGTCTCCTCATCCTCATTACCTGCTTCCCCCTAACTCTACCTCTCTCTATTAGAGAAGCTTGATTCCAAGTATCAATCCTTTTCTCTCTCTGGGATCTAGAATATCACAGAGCTGGAGGGTCATTAGAAACCACCAAATCCAGCAAAATAAATTTAATGGGAGAAAACTGAGTCTCATAGTGGTTAAGTTACTCCTCCGGAGTAACAGAGCTTTTCAATGGCTGTGGTGGGGCATAAATTCAATGGCTTGATTCCAAGTAGAGTTCTCTGCCCTCTATGATACCTCCACACCTTGTTCTACACTAGCCAGGAGTTTCTTCCCTCACTCCCTTGCTCACTATCTTGTGGTTCCATGTGTCTCGCTGTGTCTGTCTCTCATGCTACATCTGTCTGTGGTTTTCTCTATCTCACTGCCATGCTCTAACTTTATCTCTCTCTATATTGATCTTTCTCTATATCTCTCATTCTGTCTACTTTTCTCTGTCTCTCTCTGTTTCCCTCTCTCACATTATTGCTCTCAATCTTCCCTTTCCCTCTTCTATCTCCACCTAAAAAAACCTCTTTTTCCTTCTCCTAATTCCACCTCAATGATAACTAATTTTTTCTTTTGCTTTTTATCATCGACAGGATTATAGATTTAAAGGTGGAAGGAAGGCTAGGGGCCATTTAGTCCAACTCAATTATAATAGGACAGAGTACGGAGGCTGACACTCTAACTGAATTACCCAGAGTCAAACACTTATTAAAGATGTTAACTAGGATTTGAACTAGGATCATTCAGACCTCCAAGATGGGTGCACCAGGATATCTAGCTATTTTACTCTACATATTCTCCTCAATGCATACACATCCATTTCCTGTGGACATTTGCCTGTCTCCCTCTCACACTCAATGACTGATTGCCCCTAACTCTATCTCTCTCTATTTCAACACTAATCCCAAGTGGACATCCTTTTTCTCACTGGCAACCCAAGGATCACAGAGCTGGGGGGTCACTAGATACCATCAAGTCCAGCCCCATAAGCTGACTGAGACGAAAACAGGCTGAGAGTGGTTAAGGGATTTCTCCAGAGTAAGACGGCTTGTTAGCCCTTGACGTGGAACTTAAACTCAAATATACTGCTCTAACCACTAGACTGTCTGGTTTTCCCCACATTTCCCAAGGTTTGTTTCCCTTTACAACTATTTTTGTCCTTGCTCAGTTCCTCACTTTCCTCCAAAATGGGCCTCATCTATCATTCCTTTGCTCTTTATCGATGGGTTCCCTTTCTCCTTTTTTCTGTTTCACTCTGTCTTTCTGCCTGTGTCTTGTGCAACTCTGTATCTAGTTCTCTGGTTCTCTCTCTCTCTCTTCCATTCTCTCTCTCTCTACCTCTCCCTCTCTCTTTCCCTCTCTCCATCCCTCACTTTCCCTTTCTCCCTCCCTCTTTCCTTCATCAAAAGTTTCTTCCTTGCTTTAATTTTTACCGAATGATAACTGATTTTTTTTTATTTTTCCCTCTATCTCCAACATGATCATAGATTTAGAGCTGGGAGGAACCTTGGGGGACACCGAGTCCAACTGCATTATGTTATCTCAGAAAAAAACAGAGATTTAGACACTCTAAGCGAATTGCCATGATCAAACTTTTATTGAGAATATGAATTAGCATTGGAACTCAGCTCATCCTGACATCCTAGAACAGTAGACCCTCTTATCTCTCTGTGCTGCTCAGAAGGTTTTACTTTCTATTCACTCACAACCCAAAATAGCTACTTTTTCATGTTCTCTCTGTCAATGACATTAAGAGACATTTCGAGATGGAATTAACCATAAGGGCTACTGAGTCCAACTCCATCATCTCAAACAAGGAAGCAGATTAGACAATTTCAGTGACTGTCCCTGCATCACACACCTAGTAAGCATGCTGCGAAGCAGAATTAGAACTCGGGGCCTCATGACTGTCTAGGACAGTGTTCTATCCCCCAAGAGACCTATCAGTGTCACTTCACATATTTCCCCCAAACCTCATGGCAAATGGCCCCTTCCCTCTATCTCCTCCTCACTACTAGCTTCCCTCTTGAGCACTCATGCTAATTTCCAGGGGGATTTCATTTTTCTCTTTCTCTCACCTGCCAAGGTCAAAAAGCTACAGAGACCTTACAGGCAAACATGTCCAGCCTCATATTTTTACAAAAGAGGAAACTGAGACTGGGTGAAGTCAATTGACTTGCCCAGGGAAACATGGCTTGTCAGTGTGTGAGTCAGAATGAGAACTCAAATAGCCTGCACTACAATGACAGTGACCATCCCCTATGAAAGCTGAGTAGGGAGAACATTATGGTCATGTTGAAAAGCCAGTGACAATACTCATAGTGGGGAGATAGCATCATATTCAAGGTACAGCAGGGAGGACAATGTCACTGCATCCCAGAGTAACTGGGGGAGCTGGACTAGTATAAGGTATAATAAGACTGGAAATGCAGGAGGGGCAAGTTGGGAAGACATCGGACCTCCAGAGAGAATGTTTTATATTGGATACTGGAGGCAATAGGGAGCCACTGAAGTTTATTTAGGGCAGGAGTGACATGACTGGACCTGTGCTTTAGGAAGAACATCTATTGGCCCAAGGGAGGATGGACTGGAGTGCGAAGACTGAGGCAGGAAGAGCCTCTCTTGGCACAGTCCAGGTGGGAGGGAACGAGGGCCCACACCAAGGTGGTGACAGTGGCAGAGGACAGAAGGGGGCATGGACAAGAGACTTTAGAAAGGCCAAATTCCCTCTCTCCCTTCTGACTCAGATTAATCCAGACTGATTCCTGTCAACCACAGAGCTGCCCCTCTCTCCACAGCTGATCCACTGCTTCACCTTCCTCCCTTCACTGCTACTTTCTCAATCTTGCACCTCTCTCCTTCCAGACCTTCTTTCACACCATCTGCAGGACTAATTTCCTTCAATCCCCTGAATCTCTCCTCCGTATATTTAACACATTTTCCTTATACATCTCAAATTCACTGCAAAACTTTATTCTTCCCTGATCAGAACTGAAACTTCACAGTTTACAGACAATGTCTCATTTCACCAACAAAACCCTTCCAATTTGGTTCCTTACTTTAAGAACTTACAAAGGCATAGTCTATTTTAATTTATTTTAGGTGACTTTGCCTCTTATTTATCTCAGCAATTAGATTCCACTAAATGATTCACGGAATACCACAGTGGTCACATAAACTACTCTCCTAAAAGGAAATTGCTTATTCCCATATTCCATTTTACTTTATGATTAAACAAGCCTCTTTCCTTCCAAGCTGGAATGCACCAGGTTTTTCCTTAAGCACCAGATAATGCTTCAAAACCTCAAACTACAAAAATGACTGCATTATTTCTTCTCCACTTTTGGAATCACTGGAAAAAAAAACTCACAAACTGGCTTCAATTCTATCAATTGCTGAAAATCTTCTACTCAATGAAATCACCTTCCCTACATTAAAGCAATAAATCCTTCAGTCTCCAAGGCTGCAGTCTCATCGAAGTTTGGAAATGCATATTAAACAAATGAGACTTCACTTACAAATTTTTTCTCTACTTATTTTGGAATTCTACAAATTTCTACAAATGGGAAAAGAACCTTCTCTCTCTCTCTCTCTCTCTCTCTCTCTCTCTCTCTCTCTCTGTGTCTCTCTCTCCCTCTCTCTCTCTCTCTCTCTCCCTCTCTCTCTCCATCTATTTATCTATCTATCTATGAGCCACTCCAGACTTTACAGACAGCAAGATTCTCCATACGATACAGGAAAAGATGTAGGTCAGGATGCAGTGATGGTCAGGGATTCTGACTGCGAGGGCATCAATCCACAGGCCTCTTGCAGGGGTTACTCCTCGTGACAGGTTTGGGCTTATACATTCACTCACACAATCGCTGGCCATCTCCATTCATACACACTCTCAGCCCAAACAAAATTCTTCTTCTGTTCATTGCTTGGGGGAAAGAAGCATTTTCCAGGAGGTCCAGGAGCAGGGAGTTCTATCTGAAGTCTTGGTCCAAGCTCTCATGCTGAACAGACAAATGAGATGCCTCTCCTGTTGAGGCATGAAGTTCCTACAACCTTCCTTTCTAACTTCCCTAAGGAAAATTTTGGGAAGTAAGTGTGGCTACCAAGATGGATAGTCTGATGCTTGGCCAATGGTTTATAACTAAGACAATTCCCTAGCACAGAAATGTCCTTCCTATAAAGCCACGACCAACAAACAAGTGAACCATCACCCTTTCTATGGGTTTCACTCTGGCCTCCTTTTGACCAAAGAAATTCAGATAAAGTGACCCTTACCAAACAATGGCTACCATGGGAGGCTGTTAATGTAGGTAAAAATCTACCTTGCGCGCGCTCCAGCAGTCCCAGGTATCCCATCCCTCCACCAGATCAGAATGCATCACACTAACCATCCTTCTAACCTCAAATAATTGGCTCATTCTCTCAACCTCTTGGAAGAAGCACACCAGTTAGCCAGAAGCCAGTGGCCCTGGATCAAAGATAGGAAGCTAAACTGGAAGCAATGCTAATTGCTGCTGTCAAGTCCAGTGGCAGGACAAAAGTCAGGACGACCAGCAATGGTCTGGGATGCAGTGGGTGACCTTGGCATCTCTGATGTCTGACCAGGCTCTAAGTGCTCTGCAGCACCTGCTTCAGCCACCTCCAAGGGCACTGGAACAAATCCTTCTCATCTGCCCATTCCACCAGGGGAAGTCTTAACAAGCTTAGGGCAGACATCCCCCAACTCACTAACAGGCTTGAGGCCCGTCAGCTACCAGGTTTAGCCTACTACTACTAGGCTACTCTCCATGAATGAAAGCAGCTACAGCTTTCTGTGGAATGAATTTAGGTTTTATAACCATTCAGACCTCGGAATACAAAGCCAGTAAGCAGCATCCTACAGGTATTTCACAAGAGAGGGAGAGAGAGAGAATAAAGGGGATGAGCCAATGGAGAAAAGGGGGAATATTGGGTAGGAAAACCAAAGGATTTATTATCTGTGGCCAAGGCTTGGCCATTTTACCACCTTCACATCTCTCACATATGCCACCTCTGCCTCTGACACTGCCACCACTTTGGCCAGTTCCTTATCATCTCATACCTTGACTACTGAAAGAGCCTTGTTCTTGCTCTCCCTGCCTCCATCCTCACCCTACTACATTCCATCTTCCACTCAGCTGTCCAAATGATCTTCCTAAAGCTCACATCCAACCACAGACCTCCACTACTCAATGACCTCCAGAGTCTCCAGGATGAAATCTAAAATCCTCTGGTTGGCATTCAAAGACCTTTCCACTCTTCTTTCACCTCACACTCCCCCATCCACATACTCTGTGATCCAGTGATACTGGCCTCCTTCTTGTTCCCAGAACAACACACTCCATCTCCTGGCTCTGACCATTCTCACTGGCCATCCCCCAGGCCTTCAATAGTCTCCATTCTCATCAAGGCTTCCTTGGCTTCCTTCAAGTCTCAGATGAAATTCCTCCTTCTACACAAAGTTCTTCCCAATCCCCCTTAATTCTAATGCCTTCCCCTTTCAAATGCATCATGTACATACCTGGTTTCTACATCGTTGTTGGCCTACTGTCTCTTCCATTAGACTGGGAGCTCCTTAAGAGCAGAGACTACATTTTACCTCTCTTTATATCTCCAGTGTTTAGCACAATGCCTGACACATAGGAGATGGTTAATGAATGGTTACTGAGTGGCTGAAAGAAGAATACATTTTCTATTCAAGGGCAGGAGATAAGGGGAAGGGACCAAATACTATTAAAATTGAGAAAGAAGTCATTTTGGACAAACTTGCATGGTCTCTTATCCAAGGACAGCAAGTACTTGTTACAACACTGGATAAGACTTTGACCCTGTCCTTGCAGAGGGGTAGGGGTAGTTCTAATATAAGCCCATGAAGGGCTTGGGGGATTTCTCCATTTTTAGGCCATCAAGATATGGCAAAATGAAGGTTGTTCCTATTCCAACACACACACGACAACAGGTGCCCAGGCCTTTCTTTCCCCCTGGACCTCACAGCACTATACAGCTGGAGGAAAATGGGAGACCATCAAGCCCAACCCCAGCATTTGAAAGAAGAGAAAACTCAGGCTGAGATAAGTGAAGTGACACGCTTGGGGTAAAACAACTTTGCACTTGCTGAGTTCAGATGCAAATTCATGCACTTCTCACTCCAACCAGAGGACTCTCTCAAAGGACCCTGAGCTGCCTCCCAGACACCTCCCAGGTCTAAAATTCTAACTTCCCTTTCTAGCTCTCTCCCTTGTGTAAATACACCCCTGCCTCTGCCCATCCTCTGTAATCACCCTGTGCCCAGGACCAACGGACTTTCCTTCCTTGGTCTCTCTTTCTCACTTTGGCTCTGGCTCTTTCTATCCCTCTGTCTCTGTCTCTCTCCCTGTCTCTCATTATCACTGTCTCTAGAAACCTACCCTTCTGACTCAATATCCCCACACCCCCAGCTCTCCTTGGCCTTTCACTCAACCTTGCCCCTCTGCTCACCAACCCCTTCCCTTGCTCTCTCTCTTCTCCTCAGAAGCCTTTGCTGTGCTCTCACTCACATTCAATAAGTGGTCTCTTCCTTTTCTCATTATAATCAATATCATCATAATCTCAGAGCCAGCACTATTCATTGAGTGCAAGCCTATCCTTTTGGGGCAGACAAAACAATGTTTAGAACCTTTAAGTGATTTGCCCAGGGTCACACATCTAGTGTGTGAGGAATCGTTTCGACTCAGATCTTACTGACTCCCAAGAACAGGGATTTATAAACGTGGAGACTTTGTTTTATTGCTCCACAAATGGCCCCCAAAGGCTGCTCCCAGTGATGCCTTCCCTCTATACCTCTCTCCTCCTCAATGAACCTTTCTCTCTAAATCCATCACTCTCTTTCCACTCCATTCCCAAGCGGGTTTTTTTCTCACCCACTCATCCATAAGCTCATATAGAGCTGGAAGGACCTTAGAGGCCATCAAGGCCAGTGCCATTGTTTTACAGAAGAGGAAACTGAGGCTCAGAGATGTAACAGGACTTGTCAGGATAACACAGTCATTGAGCATCAGGCATCCAATTCCTATATCTTTACTTCAAGGTCAGACCTCTTCCCATCATTCTGTGCCTCCCTCCTCAGGGATCCTTTATCTTTGAATCTCTGCCTCGCTTGGGGTTTCCTGCTTCTATTGTTCACCCTCTCCATAATTCTACTTCTCATTCTTTCTATATCTCTGTCTCCTGTCTCTGTCTCTTTCCTTCTATTTCTCTGTCTCTCTCTTACTCTCCTTCTCCTTCTATCATCACCTCCTCAAAACCTTTTTCTCCTTACTCTAAGTTCCATCCAGTGGTCGTTTCTTTTTCCCCATTAAGACTGTGATCATAGCTTTACACCTTGAAGGGACCTTTGGGGCTACTGGGTCCAGCTCCATTATGTTAAAACAGCAGAATGAGGCTTAGACATGCTAACTGAATTACCCAGGGTCAAACATTTATCCTGAATGTGATCTAGGATTTGAACTCAGATCCTTCAGACTTTCGGTGTGCTGTAAGGACCAGGATACCAAACTGACTTGCCCTACAATTATGTGGTGTCCCTTCTCTTTACATCTATCCCTCACCTGTGGTCTCTTATCCTATTCTTCATTTTTTCTAGATTAATGGTCTCTTCCCTCACTCCTTTTCTCATTATCTCATGACTCTCTGAGTCTTTCACTCTGTGTCAATGTCTCCCTTGCTAAATCTGGTTTGCTGGATGGATCTTGCTGTACTTATCTCTAGTTTTCTTTTTCTATATCTTTTCCACTCTCTGATTTTATCTCTATATATCTCTCTGTCTCTCTGTATCTATCTCATTCTGTCTGTATGTCTCTGTCACTCTCTCTAGATCTATCTATCTATCTATCTTTTCTATTCCTCTTACTGTTTCACTCTCTGGGTTTCTCTTAATATCTCACTGCATCTCTGTCTTTATATCTCTGTCTCTCTATCTCTGTTTCTTTCAGTCTCTCTCTCTTCCTTTTCCCTATCTCCTCCTCAAAAGCTTTTTCTCCTTACTCTAATTCCCACCCATAGACAAGTGGTCTTTTTCCCCCTTTCATGACTATGATCATTTATTTAAAGGGAGATTTAACTGCAGGGGCCATTGAGTCCAATTCTATTATAGTATAACATAAGAAAGATTAGACACTAATTTAATTTCTCAGTGTCAAGTATTTAGAATGTTAGTAGGATTTGAACTCAGGTCATTCTGACTTCCAAGAAGAGTCCACTGAGAGACCTGGTTGCTTTCCTCTACATATTCTTCCCAGTGCACACACTTCTATTTCCTGTGGACACTTCCTTCTGTGTCCTCATCCTCATTACCTGATTCCCCCTAACTCTATCTCTCTCTATTGCAAGCTTAATCCCAAGCCAACACGCTTTTGTTGTCTCTCTGGGATCTAGAGAATCACAGAGCTGGAGTGTCATTAAATACCCTCAAATCAAGCCCCATAAATTTAATGAAGAGAGAACTGAGGCTGACAGGGTTAAGTGCCTTCTCCAGAGTAACAAGGCTTGTCAGCTGTCAATGTGGGATTTAAACTCAAATAATCAGCTGCAAGTCCAATGCTCCATCCACTATGACTGCTAGCTGGCCCTCCCTCTAACTTAGAGGTGACCCTTCCTTGCCTGTGGTCTCCTTTCTCCAGTGCTCACTGTCCTCCACAATGGCATCTTCCCTCCTTTCTTTGCCCATTATCAAGGGGTTCTCTTTCTCTCTCTGTTTCTCTCTGTCTCTGTCTCTCCCCAAACCAAGCCTCTTCCTCACTTGTTTTTTCTCTCTATGTCTCTCCTATCCTCAATGGCCTATTTCCTCAATGTCTTTCTCTCTCTCCATAATCACAAGGAAGGTCTTTCCCCTTCATCATTCATAGGCATGTTGAGCTGGAAGGCACCATTCTTCAGAGAAGGAAACCCTGTCTGGGAGAGATTAAATACCTTACTTAGGTAACCTACCTGAGGCAGGATTTGAACTCAGGTACTTATCACTCCAAATTCTAGTGCTCTTCATTTCTCATCAGGCTGCCTTCTAGACTTCTCCAGCCCCAAGAGCTTCTTCTTCCTGGAAGATCTCTTCTGACCTGGAATTCATTCCTCAAAAGAACCATCAGACCCTGGGGAATGTCTCTCCGAGTGGATGGCTCCTCCCAGAACCTCCCTTCATGGAGGGCACCCGACCTAGCTCTACATTTCCTATCAGGATACACTCAGGACATCCTCATCTTGTCCCACACTGGGTACCCTCCTCCCTAGAGCCACACCCACTGTTCAGCTTCCTTTACTATGCTAGCTTCCACCACTGGAAGGTACTTCGTTATACTTGTTTCCTTACACTTGGATTCCCAGGGCACAGCATACTGCCTGGTACATATGACAAGCTCAATCAGTGCTTGTTGAATAACTGGCTAAGTCTATATACTATGTGCCTTGCCTGCCTCTCTCCCAACCCTCAGGATTGAAGTTGTCTCTCATTCTCTCTCCCTCACCTTTGGGCCCCTGCCTCTGTCTTTCACCTCCCAAAGTATAATGCTGTAATGTCTATCACCCCTTGCTACCTCTTGCCATCAATCTCTCTCTCTCTCTGGTTCTCTTTTTCTGTCTCTCTGTTTCTCACTGATTTTATCTCTATATTTCTCTCTGTCTCTGCCTTTTTGTTTCTGTCTCTCCTCCTCTCTCTCACTTGTTCTATCTTTCATTCTACCTCCCCCTCTCTCTTTACTTCACTTTCTCCATCTCCCTCTTCCTCTCTCTCCATCTTCCACAAAAGCTTTCCTTTCCATGTTCCTATTCCCAGCCAGTAATAAGGGGTCTTTTCTTTTCCTGTCTATATTTTTCTTTTTTTCTGTCTCTCTCATCTCTCTCAATCCCTCCATTTCCCTCTCCTTCTTTCTATCTCCTCCTCAAAGGCTTTTTTCCTTCTTCTAATTCCCATTCAGTAATAACTGGTAGATTCTTTTGCTCCTGATCTCTCTTTCTCTCTCTCTCTCTCTCTCTCTCTCTCTCTCTCTCTCTCTCTCTCTCTCTCTCTCTCTCCCTCTGAGTGTGTGTCTCTCTCCCTCCCTCCCTCCCCGCCGCCTCTCTCTCTCTGTCTCTTTCTCTCTCTCAATTTCCCTCTCTCTCCCTTGCCTTCTACTTCTCTGTCCTCCTCAAACTCTTTTTTCCTTACTCTAATTCCCACCCAATACTAACTGTTTTTTATTTATCCTATCATAGTTATGATCATAGGTTTAGAGGTGGAAGGACCCCTTGGGGCCACTGATCTAACTACATTACAGTAAAACAACAGTCAGTGGTTTAGACACACTAACTGAATTACCCAGAGTCTAAATATTTATTAAGAATGTTAATTAAGATTAGACCTCTGGTCCTTCAGACTCCCAAGGAGGCTCCTAGAATATCTAGCTGTTTGACTCTACATATTCCCCTCAATCTCCACATGTCCATTTCCTGTGGAGACTTGCTTCTGTCCCTCTGGTCCTCAATGACTGATTCCCTGTCCCTAGGTATTCCAACACTAATTCTAAGTGGACATCCTTTCACCCTCTGGGATCTAGAGGATCATAGAGCTGGAGGGTCGTTATACATCATCAAGTCCAGCCCCATAAATTGAATGAGCTGAAAACAGGGGCTGACAGTGGTTAAGGGACTTCTCCAGAGTAAGACAGCTCGTCAGCCCCTGATGTGGAATTGAAATCCAGTAACCCCCAAGTATACTGCTCTAACCACTAGGACACCTAGCTGGTTTGATCCACATTTCCCAAGGGGTCTGGTCCCTTTACATCTTTTTGACTCCTTGCTCAGTCACTCAATGTCTTCCAAAATGGTATCTTTCCTCATTCCTATGTCCATTAACAAGTGGTTCTCTTTCTCTCTTTGTTTCTCTCTGTCTCTCTTGTTGTCTCTGTCTCAGTTCTCTGTCTCTCTTTCTATGTTTCTGTCTCTCTTTCCCTGTTTCTCTTAATATCTCACTGCCACTCTGTGTCTTTATCACTCTCTGTCTTTCTCTCTCTTACTCTCTCTCTCAATATCTCTCTTCCTCCCTCATTTTCTCCTATCTTCTACTCAAAACCTTTCTGTCCTCACTCTAAATTCAATCCAATAATAATTGGTAATTTCTTTTCCTGTATCATGACTATGATAAGATATTTAGAGTTGGAAGGCCCCCTAGGGGCCACTGAGTCCAACTGCATTGTAGTATAACAAGATAGAGGCCTTAAACACTCTCAGCTGAATTGCCCAGAGTCAAGTATCTACTCTGAATGGTAACTAGTATTTGAACTTAGGACGTTGGGACCTCCCAGAACAGTCCTCTAGGAGAACTAGCTGTTTTGGTCTCCATACTCCCCTCACTACAGACACTTCTATTTCTTATGGCCACTTCCTTCTGTCTCCTCATCCTCAATGTCTGATTCTCCCTAACTCTATATCTCTCTATTCCAATATTAATCCCAAGTGGACGTCCTTTTCTGTCTCTGGCACCAAGAATATCACAGAGCAGGGTGGGGGGGAGGTTCTTAGACACCATCAAATAACCCATAAACTTAGTGATGAGAGAACTGTGGTTGGCAGCGATTATGTGACTTCTCCAGAGGAACAGAGCTTGTCAGCAGCTGAGGTAGGATTGAAATTTCAATAGTCACCTCCAAGTAGAGTACCCTACATTTGCAAGGGATCCTTTCCCTCTGCATCCCTCCGTGGCCTGTGGTCTCCCTGCTCTATTGCTCACTGTCCTCCATAGTGGGCTCTTCCCTCATTCCTTTGCTTATTATCAAAGCCTTCTCTTTCTCTTTTTACTTGTTTTACTTGGTCACTGTGTCTCTGTCGCCCTACCCCTCTATCTAGTTCTCTGTGTTTCTGTCTCTGCTTCTCTCTGATTTTATCACTGTATTTCTGTCTTTCTCTGTCTCTGCCTCTCTCAGATTTTATCACTGTATTTCTGTCTTTCTCTGTCTCTGCCTCACTGACTTTATCACTGTATTTCTGTCTTTCTCTATCTCTGCCTCTCTCTGATTTTATCACTGTATTTCTGTCTTTCTCTGTCTCTGCCTCTTTCTTTATCATTGTATTTCCATCTTTCTCTGTCTCTGCCTCTCTCTGACTTTATCACTGTATTTCCACCTTTCTCTGTCTCTGCCTCTGATTTTATCACTGTATTTCTGTCTTTCTCTGTCTCTGCCTCTCTCTGACTTTATCACTGTATTTCTGTCTTTCTCTGTCTCTGCCTCTCTCTGATTTTATCCTTCTTTCTCTGTCACTGCCTCTCCCTGATTTTATCACTGTATTTCTGTCTTTCTCTGTCTCTGCCTCTCTGACTTTATCACTGTATTTCTGTCTTTCTCCGTCTCTGCCTCTCTCTGATTTTATCCTTCTTTCTCTGTCACTGCCTCTCCCTGATTTTATCACTGTATTTCTGTCTTTCTCTGTCTCTGCCTCTTTCTTTATCACTATATTTCTGTCTTTCTCTGTCTCTGCCTCTTTCTTTATCACTGTATTTCTGTCTTTGTCTAAGTCTCTCTCTGATTTTATCCTTCTTTCTCTGTCACTGCCTCTCTCTGATTTTATCACTGTATTTCTGTCTTTCTGTCTCTGCCTCTCTCTGACTTTATCACTATACTTCTGTCTTTTTCTGTCTCTGCCTCTCTCTGATTTTATTACTGTATTTCCATCTTTCTCTGTTTCTGCCTCTGACTTTATCGCTGCATTTCTGTCTTTCTGTCTCTGCCCCTCTCTGACTTCATCACTGTATTTCTCTCTGTCTTCCTCTGTCTCTGTTTCTCAGTCTCTTTTGCTCTCAATCCAGCCCACTCTCTATTTCACTCTTCCTGTTCCTCTTACTACAATCTCCTCAAAAGTTTTTTCCTTTTTATCATTTGCCCTGTAAAAAAACAGGGGCCTTTTCTTGTTCTGTTTATCACTAATAAGATTGAAAGTAGGAAGTATAGAGACCATTGAGCCCAATTCCACAGAAGAAGTAGAGGCTTACCCACTCTAAGAGGATTGCCCAATTTCAAATGATTATAAACAATGTGAGGTAAGATTTGAACTCAGGTCCCCAAGACCTCAAAGATCACTCCATTAAGTGATATATCTCTGTGACATACACAGACTTCCCACCTGCCTTCCCAGTTGTCTTTGCTCTGTATCTCGAACCTCCCTGATGCCCCATTCTCTCTCTTTCTAGCTCTCTTCTCCCAACCCAAGTCCACAAGGGATTTCTTTGTTCTCTCTGGCACCCTGAAGATCTAAGAGCTTAAACATCATTAGACACCATCACGTCCAGCCACATTATTTTACTAAAGAAAAAACTGAGGCTGACAGTAGTTAAGTGACTTTTCTAGAGTAACAAAGTCAGCAGCTATGGTGGGACATAAAATCTAATAGTCAGTATGCTCTAACCACTATAACACCCATATGGCTTCTTCTACACTTGTCAGGTGTCCCTTCCCTTTGTATTTCTCCCTCACCTCTCTTATCTCTCTTTCTCATTTTCCTCCATAATGGCCTCTTCCCTCACTGCCTTGCTCGCTACCTTGTGGTTGTGTGTGTATGTATGTGTTTGTGTATGTCTGTGTGTGTTTGTGTGTGTATGTATGTGTTTGTATGTTTGTGTGTATGTGTTTGTGTGCATGTATGTGTTTATTTGTGTCTGTGTGTTTGTATGTATGTGTTTGTGTTTGCATGTGTATGCATGTATTTGCATGTGTGTTTGTGTGTGTGTTTGTATGTGTATTGTTTGTGTGCATGTATGTGTTTGTGTGTATGTGTCTGTGTGTTTGTGTGTATGTGTTTGTGTTTGCATGTGTATGCATGTATTTGCATGTGTTTGTGTGTTTGAGTGTGTATGTGTGTGTATTGTGTGTTTGTGTGTGTGTTTGTATGTATGTATGTTTGTGTGTGTATGTATCTGTTTGTATGTATGTATGTGTTTGTGTGTCTCTGTGTGTATGTGTTTGTATGTATGTGTGTTTGTGTGTGTATATATGTTTGTGTGTGTTTGTATGTGTGTATGTGTTTGTGTGTGTTTGTGTGCATGTATGTGTTTGTGGGGGGGCAGTGGGTGTGGGTGTGTTTGTCTCTGTC